>NW_027262207.1:0-37871 GCF_902827115.2 Pseudochaenichthys georgianus | reverse complement strand
AAATACATTTCTGAACTCCTGCTAAATTATGAACCATCCAGATCTCTCAGGTCTTCAGGGACTGGTCAGCTTTCTGTCCCCAGAGTCAGAACTAAACATGGTAAAGCAGCGTTCAGTTATTATGCCCCAAATATCTGGAACAAACTCCCAGAAACCTGCAGGTCTGCTGCAACTCTGACTACTTCTAAATCCAGGCTGAAGACTTTTCTTTTTGTCGCTGCTTTTCATTGAACTATTCATATCTTAGACTGCACTGTAACTTTTATCCATGTATTTTTTCTTTTTATGTTTATTTTATTAGCTTTTATTTTAATGACTGATTTTAAATGCCATTTTCTTAATGTCTTTCGTTTTTTGTAAAGCACTTTGAATTGCCTTGTGTTGAAAAGTGCTATATAAATAAACTTGCCTTGCCTTGCCTTACTTTTATATCAGCCTATTGAGTTACTTTACCAAAAGAGCATCAGGACTGTGTGAGGCATATGATAGCTGTAATGTTTCCATGTTGTACATGAAAGACTCAACTTGCTGGACGTTAACAGGGTTTATTCACCAGTGCTGGCTCACACACGTTATACATGCTTACTGTGTACTTCATCACTGCTAGTGTATCTATATGCTGTGTAGACAGCAGGGGGCGCAGTTATACTGAGAGCACAATACATTCACATGAATATCACAATAGCTATGTGATTAACATGATGATTCAGCCTCTATGGAGATAGACATATGACAAGCAGGCTCATTTCTGACGTGAAGCTAATCTGAACTAGACATTGAATACTGTGTTCTATTCCTCCATCTTGTGACTGTGTAATTCCCTCTCTTGGATATCAGCATCTGAAGGACACTGTTCAGGAACTAGTTGATGCTCTGTATGACTACTTCCATTCTGGAGAGGATCACAAATACATGGATCCTGAGGTTGAAGCTCAAGCCGGGGACCAGTGAGATTGTTCTAACAATTTCCAATAAAGGTTATTCTGAAACATAACTATCACTGTTGTCTTTCCTTCTATAACGGTAATGTAGGCCAAGAAAAACTTTGCATTGCATAATATTTAAACTTACATTCAGGCACTATAAATGAAGCCAAATATATGTCAAGTTGGGGCTTAGCCCACCAAAAAGTGCATAGTTGCAACTTAGGCAGTTAAGCATTTTAATATCAGTGCAATGGTGCAACACGGAAGGCAGACAGAATTGCTTATACACAGGTGTCACATGAAATGTAAATGTTCTGGAAAGTTCCTTATACAGCTTTAGCCTTTTTTATCTCATGAAGTCCCTAAGTGACACACCCTGAACAGTCTGGTGGGTTATGGTCCTTGTCATTTGCTTTTGTGTTCCCATAACAACATGTCCAAGATGTCCATGTGCCAGGCTATAACACATGTGACAGAACTAGCTACATTTGGAAAGGTTTTTTGTTGCTAAAGTTAACATTCAAGCCATTTAAGAATAAAAATGCTTACATGACATGTTATTTGTTAAACATTAAGCTGTCTTCGGCTCTTTTCTGCTGTAACAAATGTAAATTTCCCCTCTGTGGGACGAACAAAGGTATTCTGATTCTGATTACATTTAACCTGTTGTGGAAACATTTCTTGATGAAATTGATATGAAACAAATGCCATAAATATTGCTGTGACACTGGTGTCACATCGGGACTTTAACCCTAAACATTCACAGTAAACCCGGAGTGACATATATGCACAATTAGAAATATGATTATGATCTGGTCAGTTAATTTAGCTGATTCAATTATATTTAGTTAACATATGCTTTATTCTTCAATTCAAAGTATGTTCTAACAAATGTAAACCAAAAAATCATCCTTGTTAATTAAGTTATAAATAAGAGTTACTTTACCATTAAAGCCCAGATATTTGACACTAGGGGGGGTTACTTGTCAGAAATGTGTAGGTGGTCTATTTAGTCTAAATGACGTTCCCAAGCTTAATTTCCCCAAAAGTAGAAATGGGTCCGGGTTCCAATTTAAAGGCATAATAGAACTACCGTATTATATTCAACTTGTATTCCAACTTGGACTTACTTTTCTGTGGTTGACCGTTACTGTGACATTTCACTATAGCCACGGAAGATAGTTTGTGTGTTTCATTCCTATGCATCAAGGCTATTTTCATGTATTGTTGAGTTGTGTTCTGATGAGAGGGATACAGGTATTTCATAAAAAAACGTGCTCCCTGGAGAATATCTACAGAATTTATATCACAATTTAATCGGAGCTGATCACAACTTGTCATGAGTGAACTAGTCATGTCGATGAGCGTTCAGGCTGTGAATAAACAACTTGTGTTTTACTTTTAGGCTGCTGAAGGTATGGACAGCTTTCAAAGCTACTATACATCACATTAAGAACGATGTACAAATGAAAGTCGGAAACAAATATATAATTTAAATGATTTATTCAAGTTTGCAATGTTTTGAACAGGCATCCACACAGTCACCTACTTTGTAATGTTCGATACCTCCCTGTAAGCGTAACGATATCGACCTCTCACCCACAACCTCACATACGAGTACTGAATGTGCAGCAAAGTGATCGTAGGAAGGCATATTGCAAAAGATGAACGTAAACGACAAACGAGGCGATCGACATGTTTATTTCCTGGTAAGTCCACAATGGGTCCTCAATGTACACGCCCCGGATTCCTATGACGAAAATAATAGAATGTCGCCAGTTGTCATGACTCAATTTATACTGCAACACCGGTTGTAGTAGGCTATGCGTTTTTGTTTACGGGAAACTTAACTTTCGGGTACCACCTTAAAAGGTAGGTTAATGTTCATTCTGAAGTAGCAGGCAGTTGTGAATTCATTCGGTGTTTTTAAAATAAATGCAGGTGCGTTAAACCATAGTAGCCTCTGTTATGACAGATATTCAAAGTTTGGTTTCACTGGTGCATCCAGTATACTTGCTCGTTAGCTAGTTACAGCAAACATGCTCTCTAACACGATTACCGTTGTAATGTAATGTACTGTCACTTCTTCAGCGTACACAACACCGTACACAACACTCCTCAGACGAAATAAAGCGTTTATATAATATTCACTTTTTAATGAATATTCCCTTACAGGAGCTGCGGTATGATTTGTCAGTGACTCAAGTGGGTTTACAACACTCGGTTAATCATTCCCGCTTTTGACTGGCTCTGTTTGGTCAATGCAGTTTCGCTATGAGCTACCTCCTGACGTTAACAGTATTATATTGCGATATTCATATCATATATTACAGCATGCATCAGCTCCAGTGGTGTAGAGTAACTAAGTAGATGTACTCAAGTACTGTACTTAAATACAATTTTGAGGGACTCGGTGTTTTGCTTCTTTCAACTCCACTACAATTCAGATGTAAATCGTGTACTTTTATTCCTCTACATTTATTTATTACCTTTAGTTACTTTACAGATTTTGTTTAATGATGTGAAATATAATCAACACGTAAACAAAACTTTAGTTACACCTGGAGTACATTCACAAGCTAATTTAAACTAGCTGCACCTTTACTACTTAAATCACATATAATATATATTATAAGAAAATGGGCCAATCTCCATAATGAGTACTTTTACTTTCGGTACTTTAAGTATATTTTGATGCATTGCTTATACTTAAGTACTTTTACTTGAGTAACATTTGCATATACCTTATATTATGCACTGGAATTGAGTTTATAGTCACATTTCGTTTAAAGCCTCTGTGTAATGTACCATCCTGTGTAATGTACCATCCTTTGTAATGTACCACCTCCTGTATCAAATATGTTTTTTAAAAAGTGTCTGCTGCCCAATAAGGAACGTCTTTTCTTTTTTTCTTCTTTTTAAAAAGTTGTCAAATGTAAATCATACAGAAGGCTGCATTTAAAGAAGTGACTTCACCCAAATTGTACAGGAAAGACATTTCCATAAACAGCCTAGTTATCTTTTTGGCTATCTGGACATAGTGAATTGTCCGACCGGCCCACTCCGGTACCGGCCCACCGGGAAATCTCCCGGTATTCCCAATGGCCAGTCCGCCCCTGTATGCAATATTTCCTGTTGTGTATTATAGAAGAGTGGAGATGTCTTTACATAAAACATGTACTTTTTTGTTTTATGGATGGGACACGAGCAGAGGCTATTTCATACGGAAAAGGCCAAATATTTATGAAAGATTTAGCTAATTCTGCCACGATATGGGGTGACTTACTACCTTGGCTAAACTATTTCCTGGAGGGAAAACCTGTATTGCTTTAAACACTTATTTTTCTAATAAATTACAATGTTCAAAATTTCATTATCAGTTTTTATTTCTAAATTATGTTATCTATCCAGTTTCCTTCGGGGTGTGGTAGTCATTCTTATTTGCTAGAAAAATACTAATTGTTTAATAATGGTATGTTTCCATTGTATTTATTTTCTGATCTCTGCCTCTGAATTTGTGCCTGTAGGAACATGGCTGACGGAGACTTGCAGAGGGCTGAGGACACTGTGGACGCCTTAAAATTGTTTGGGAAAAGGTAATATTTGTACACTGATGACTATCTTACTATATAGTAAAATTGTGCCTCTTTGTTCCCGTTTTGTGACTTATTTAACTTTTTGTATTCCCCTTTTAATAACATTTGAATCCCTTCATGTCTCTTTGCAGCTGTGTTATCTCTCCTTGAAGTCTCTTTAAAGTGATTTTGTTTCTCTCTGAAGTATCTTTTGTCTCTTTTGCAGCTTTCACACCAGCGCTTTTCCCTTTCTAGCTCAGAGCGGGAGCTTTTCTGATTCAGCTCCGGTTTCCCTTTTCAGCTGCCGCTCTGTTCACACCGCCCACTGGCGCCCCAGAGCTGCCCCTGCTGCGTCATGACGTCACCGTTTACATCGCTGATTTGCTCCCCAACGGCAGCCATTACGGCGCTCACAACAACAACAACAACTGCGTCGGGTCGATGATCGTGTTGCTTTTAATCACACGAAGCCAGAATAAATTGAATAACGACTTCTCCAACCTTATACTTTGCTCCAGAGTGCCGTGGTTCATTGTTTATTAATGTATTTCTGCAGCATTTACCGACCACTGCAGTGCTGCTCTTCCACAGGAGTTTATTCTCCCGTTAGCTCCCGGTTAGCTCACACTGCAGCGGCCGCTCTAAAGTATTCACTGTCCGACTCACACAAGCAGCTGATGCATATCCCCAGTTCCCCTTAGCCTAAGTGAATGTGTGTCAGTCTGAATTGACGCTGTTTGGTATCACAACGCTGTTATGAAAGTTTCTCTGGTATAAAACGGGTGATGTTAGCATAGCAACCGAAGCTAAACTGACTACTTGCATCCGATAGCTGCAACAAAACAACACGTCTGCCTCTCTCCACAATGATCGATAACAGTGAACGGATGGTCAAAGTAAGGTACAAATAAACAGAATCACACGAAGCCTGGTTAGTGTTGCCTGACTTTATAAAGTGTGTTTATAAGCACTACTGCTTGTAGGCAGGCATAACAGTCGACCCATGTTCAGGGGAGGTGGGTTTAGTTTCCTGCACGCCTCGACGTAAGAGAGACGTAAGCGACGCCACCTCTTAGCTCCGAAGCTCTTGCCTCTAGACCGACAATTTTTTGGAGCTGGAAGTGAACCCGATTCCGGAGCTAAGAGCCGGCGCCGCTGCGGTGTGAACAGGAAAAAACGGCGCTTTTCAGGCTCCAGCTCCGAGCCGGAGCTGAAAAAGCGCTGGTGTGAAAGGGGCATCAGAGGTCTTTCTGTGTCTCTGTAACGTACTTGTAACTCTCTGATGTCGTTTTGTGTCTCTTTGTAGTATTTTTTGTCTCTTTGAAATCTGTTGTTTCTCTTCGAAGTCTTTGTAACTCGTTACAATTAATTTGTGTCTCTGAAGTATTTTTTGTCTGTTTTAAAATCGTTTTGAGTCTCTTTGACGTCTTTTTAACTCTTTCAAGTCGTCTTTGAAGTGTTTCTTTGTCTCTCTGTAGTTGCTTTGTGATTATTTTGAGTCTTTTTCTGTACGTAGCTCTTTTAGTTTCATTCTGTTGGTGAAGCCAAGAAGGGCCCTGATCATTTGGGTAATGGGGCTCTGTTTGGTAGGCCTATTTATTATCCATCCCTGTCTTCATGTGTGTACTGTGTGTGTATGTCTTTTTAGGTTGGGTGCAAAGCCTGCATGCAGCAGTGAGACTCCTAGCAGTGAGACTCCTGAGGAAACTGACTCTGCCCCCCGCAGCCGTAGTGACCCTTACCGCTACAAGATGGACTATCCCTGCATCGGAACCTGTCTGATCATCAACAACAAGAACTTCCACCCAAGCACAGGTAGATACACCCTTTCTACAAAACACAAAGGTCTTTTTCATTGTATAGTCACTTGCATTCAATGTTCTGCATCTTTAATAATGTACACAACAAACATAAAATAAGTATACAAAAGGTCTTCTCTGATGGACTTGTACCAAATCTCCCCCTCCGTATATTTATATAAAAAAAAAGAAATTATTGAAAGCCTCCACCCTGTCACATCATCACCTTTAGTAATTTACTAAAATGTCAAATTAGTTAGTGTTTGGCCATTTTCTGTTAATTACACACAATTAGACAAAAGACTGCGGAAGCCCTTAGAGGCAAGAAAGACAAAGAAAAAATCAAGTGAACCATTTTATAATTTACATTACATTTGTTTGTGACTTAAACAAATGTGGAAAAAAGCATTTTCCTTCTATCATGTTATATGTAATTATTAGGGCTGTCAAGTTAATGCGTTAATAAGCATTAACGCCACTAATTATTTTAACGCGATTAACGCATGTGTATTTTTTGTCCTCGGCCGCCCCGTAGTTTCAGAGTAGTTTAAAATACCATCTACAAGCTGATGCTGACAGCCCCGCTCCTGCCGCCCGCTTGCGGCAGACCACACTTCCACGCTCACCGGCAGGCCCGGGCTGGCCATCGGGAGGACCGGGAGGGTGTGTGTATGTGTGGCACGAGCGAGCGAGAGAGAGAGAACGCGCACACCTTACTTGTATTGTTGTTGTTAGCATCTGTTGCTAGCTAGCTGCGCTAACGGATATAAGGAGCTGTTTCAATGAAAACAGAGGAGCGACATTTCGCCGACAACTGCGCTGAGCACTTGACTTTATGCAGGTAGCCAGACAGTGGGACATTGTACGAAAAGTCAGCACACTCGGCACAGATAGTGCGCGCAACATGATTGCAGCGTCCAGGCAGCTCCCGTTCGAGCATATGCCTTGAGTTGCACATAGCTCCAACGATCCATCACAGTGTCTCTCTCCACACACACGCACACGCACACGCACACGCACACACACTTTGTATTGTATTATTGTATTGTATGAGAGAGGTTCCAGGTTGAATTGAGGCGAATATTTGTAATGTTCAGAGGTTGTTGTTTAATATTCATGACAATATTTGTCATTGTTCAAATGATAATAAACAAAAATTTTCATAAAGCATATTTGTCCACTCAGTATTAAATTATTATTATTAAGTATTAAGAGTATTAAAAACTTGAAAAATATCCCTCTAAGGTACATTTAGAACAGACAAAAAATGTACATCACAGAAATGGTACACAACAGAATACAGTACATTACGTAATGTACATTACATAAGAAATGTTTAAAAGGAACATACCGTACTTTCTCACATTTGATTATTTTATTTGCATCATATGGGAACACAAAAGACTCAAACCAGTAAAACAAAACAAAATGGCTGCTAAAATGTCCCTGAGAACAATCATTAGGGCCTGAGCACGAAGTGTGCAAAGACCTATTGTTCTGCATAGAATTCTTATTCTTCATAAATCAAATCAAATCAAGTTTTATTTATATAGCACATTTATAAACGATTTTTGGTCGAGCCAAAGTGCTGTACATATAATAAAAAAGCCTACAGTAGAGACACTTTACAGCAAATACAACAGCACAGATTGTTCAGAATATCAGTATGAGAAAAACGACACCCTCTATCCTTAGACCCTCACATCGTACAAGGAAAAACTTCCGGAGAAAACCCACAGTTTAAGGGAAAAAAATGGGAGAAACCTCAGGGAGAGCAACAGAGGAGGGATCCCTCTCCCAGGACGGACAGACGTGCAATCGATGCCGTGTGTAAATCGAAGAGATAATACAATTTACAGCATATAGACCGAATGTTAGGAAATGCATGTGTCTGTAATAAGAAGATGAATCCACGAGGATGTCAGCTACAATCCTGTGGAAGCCATCAGGGAAGCAGCATGACAAGACCCAAGGCAGGACCGCAGAGACAGGTTCATCCACGACCCGAAGTCCACGACTTAATCCAGAACTCAGGATAGAGGATCCAAGACACAGGACTACAGCAAAAGGATCAGCCTCGACTCCGGATCCCGGCGTAGATATAGATACAATACAAGAAAAAAGATTTGGCTGGTTTAATCGGAACAAGAGAATACACAGACACAGACAGAGAGGGAAAAGGTCATTGGATAAAAGTTATTCTTGATAACCCTCTAGAAAGATCTCATGAACTTCCCCACTCAATCTATCAAGACCCGAGCAGTTCTATTATATATAGGATAAGAAACAGAGATAGGGAGCACAACAACCTATCTCTTCGTCAGATGCACTCCCCCGCTTATCTAAGCGACTCTGTACCCCGTTACCCTCTACAAGGCCATAGACCAGCAGAGGGAAAATGGGGGGGTGGGTAAGGGCAAGGGTTTTTAAGAATAAACCGCAAGGGTCTAAAGGGAAAAAAGATGAAATATAAGGTACTATATTTTAAGTAATCCTATCTACTATTCCTATATTCGAATAATGTATAAACTATTTAAAAAATACTTTATGAAATCCTATGTTATGTTATAAATATTAAAATAAAGAACTAAATGAATAACTAAATAAATGAATAAATAGATAATTAAACAAAAGCCAGAGAGAAAAAGTGAGTTTTAAGTGTTGATTTAAAAAACCCCAGGGTCTGGGCCGACCTCACATGGAGGGGAAAGTATTCCAGAGCCTAGGGCCAGCCGCTGCAAAAGCTCGATGTCCTCGGGTTTTAAGCCTGGTCTTAGGCACTATCAACAGCAGCTGATCAGCCGACCTTAAGGCTCTGCCTGGGGTGTAGCGATGGAGAAGTTCGGCTATATCGGCAGGAGCCAGCCCATTTAGGGCTTTAAAAACAAATAAAAGGAGTTTAAAATCTATTCTGAACCGAACTGGAAGCTAGTGCAATGAAGCCAGAATTGGGGTGACATGGTTGCGCTTTTTATGGCCAGTGAGAAGACGTGCAGCTGCATTCTGAACTAGCCGAAGGCGTCTAATTGAGGCCTGGTCCATACCCACATACAGAGCATTGCAGTAATCCAGTCTCGAGGTAACAAAGGCGTTAATAACCCTTTCTAGGTCTTTAAAAGATAAAAACGACTTGGTCTTAGCCAATAGTCGTATTTTGAAAAAGCAGGTCTTGACTACAATACTAACCTGCTTATCAAATTTAAAGGCGCTGTTAAAGGTCACTCCAAGGTTCATAACAGAGGGGAGGATATTTTTATTGAGGGAGCCCAAAATATCAACCGGGGAGACTATTGGTTGGGGTCCAAAAAAGATGACCTCGGTCTTGCTCTTGAGGGTAAGGAAGTTTTGGCTCAGCCAGAATTTAATCTCTGTTAAGCAGTCCTTCAACTGCTGTAGTGAGTTGGCATTTTGATTGAGAGGCAGATAAATCTGTACATTATCAGCATAACAATGGAAGGGGATATTATGTTTTGTGAGAATTGAACCTAGGGGCAGTATGTACAATGGGAAAATGATGGGGCCCAGAATCGAGCCTTGCTAAGAGGGGCTTTGGCAGAGGAGAAGACACCTAACTGCATTGAGAAGCTACGGTCCGTCAAATAAGACCTGAACCATGCAAGGGCATAACCTGTAATGCCTGCGGACTGTTCAAGCCGTGACAACAGGATACTATGGTCCACAGTGTCAAAGGCAGCAGTTAAATCTAACAGCAGCTGGGCTGCCTGAATCGGCGGCTAAGAGCAGATCATTAAAAACTCTTAAAAGTGCTGTTTCAGTACTATGCATAGGTTTAAAGCCAGACTGACATTTTTCATGGATACCATGCATGGTTAAAAATGACTGCAGCTGGGCGTAGACTACTCGCTCCAGGGCTTTAGATAAAAAGGGTAGCTGGGAGATGGGCCTGAAATTTGCGAGAATGGAGGGATCAAGATTTATTTATTTTTTTAAATCCCTAACCAGAGGTTTAGACTCGCAGCACACATGGACATTAAAGTCTCCGCAGATGAAAACACAATCATATTTCACCATGATCCCAGACAAAAAGTCAGAAAAGTCAGTTATGAAATCATTATTGTATAGGCGAGGCTGGATTCAATTCAAAAAGCTGCAACTCAAAGCTAGTTACTGGGTGAAGCAAACGGCATTGGAGATTAGCTCTAAACACTGAAGCTATACCCCCACCACGACCGGTGGTACGGGGGGAGCTGAAGAAAGTACAGTCGGGAGGAAGAAGTTCAGCACACACACACACACACACACACACACACACACACACACACACACACACACACACACACACACACACACACACACACACACACACACACACACACACACACACACACACACACACACACACACCACACACACACACACACACACACACACACACACACACACACACACACACACACACACACACACACACACACACACACACACACACACACACACACACACACACACACACACACACACACACACACACACACACAGGGAGGATACATCAGTGTACCCTCGGTTAAAGCTCCTCCAGAGAGCCTCCTCTCTCCTCTCTCTCTCCTCTACATCAGTGTACCCTCAGTTATAGCTCCTCCAGAGAGACTCCTCTCTCCTCTAAATTAGTGTGTCCTTGGTTACATTACATTACATGTCACTTGTTAGACGCTTTTATCCAAAGCGACTTACATACTCAATACTGTGGGCAATCCCCACAGGAGCCATTTGGGTTGAAGTGTCTTGCCCAGAGACACAACGACATATTGACTGCAGTGGGGTTTGAACCTCTGACCCCCTGATCCGAACACCAACACACAACCCACTGCACCACGGTTACTGCTCCTCCAGACAGCCTCCGCGATAATCGTTCTTCGACGAGCCTTTGGAGACATTTGTTTTCCTTCGAGGCGGCGCGCCCACATCCGTTTTCCGGGTCGGTGCCGGAGGACCCAGGAGTCCAGGGGTGTTTCTCAATCTTGAGTACGCTTGCTTGGTAGCACATGTCTTCCGAGCGTCTTGCTTCAGAAGGGAAGCAAGAATACTTCCTGGCATTCGGAAAACAAAGAGTGGAACAGGCTAGCAAGTGTGCAGGTGTGCATCACATAAGAAGCCCCGCTTTACATTTTCCGCCACAGATTTGGGGAAATTGGTCCGTGCGCAAAGCATTGTGGGGATTTTAAGACCATGGAGTCTACACATGTGCAGCCTCGAAATTTCTCCAAACGAAGTACACCAAGCTCGGTAGAATTCCAAGTATGCTGGACATTGGAACAGTACTTCGGCGGCACTCGATGACGTAGTATACTTGAAATAGTGGCTCTGGAGCAGCTTTACTAGCGATTGAGAAACACCCCTTGGACTTGAACACTTGAGAAATGACAAACTGCTCATTTCGGAGGACTCGCAAGCGTCTGCTTGACGCCGGAACGACCGGCGACCCTCCCCGACAGGCGCTCGGACACGAAGGCCAGCCCACAACTGTGCACGTCTGTGACCGCAGTTTTAATTTCTAGTGTTACGGTTCTTACACATCCTTTTCCAGCTATGTATTTCCAGCTTCACTCGTTTCCATTTTTGCCCAAATTACTTTACTTTATATTTACCGTATATACCGCCATATTCCCCATAATTGTTTTTCAAAGTTCCTTTTCTCTCACCCGGCAAACAGCAAAACCTTTTATATTTCACAAACATGGATCTCAAAGCTTCTATAACAGAGAACAAAGAAATGTAGGCAGCATAAACTATATTCTCTTAGGTCTACAAAGTAAAACTCTAATATTAGTAGGGATGCTCCAATCGCCAATTTTGGGGCCAGAATCAGTATCGGCCGATCGCCGATCCGATCAAGTGGGCGGGGCCTATGGAGATCTTACATTTAAAGTGATATTTAAACAGGCCCGGTTCCAGAACAAAACGACTCAGGGTGCATCTGAGATTAGAGAGGGTGCAGTGGTAAAGTGCTATTTTTATAAGTGGGGAGTGGACCTAACTCTAACCCCCCTCTAGGGGGGTCCTCACCTTCTCTAGGGGGGGCATGCCCCCCCTGAAGATTTAAAAAAAAAAAATGTAAGTTAAAAGCATCAATCTGGTGCACTTTGAGAGCACCCTTATGCACCCCTGTAGAACCGGGCCTGTGTTTAAAACTCAGTTAATGGGGCTCATTCACTGGCGTTTCCACAAACAACAACCAACATAATTATTACATTCAAATGAAGTACATTATTCAAGTTTACATCAACTTTGGATAATAACACAGGGGGAAATGAGCAGAAGCGCTCTCTTTTCCTCTCTCCCTCTCTCTCCCCCTCTCTCCCTCTCATGACAGCCTGTCAGTATCTCATGCAGCTCACTGATCCAGTAATGAGTGACACGACAGTGAAGAATAAACATATTTATAACTAGTTTAGCTTGTTCCAGAGGTAGATAAAATAGCGAAGTGTATTAGGTCTAACTCTTAGTGTGTGTGTTGCTACGCTCACCGGTCCGTCACAGCGGGTGGAGCTGCAGGATTTCTGCTTCACACACGTTGCATACCGCTATCAGAGGCAGTCGGGCATTTGCGGCGCCCTACTTAGGTTGGTGTGTCCCGCACCGCCGTTGCTTTACGGCACATTTTCACACCTCCCGCCAAAGAAAGTCGGCCAAAGAAATCACTCTGATTGGCTGTTGCCTCTTTTGAATGACGAATACACACTACCGCTGCCTGCTGGTAAGGACAGTTATTGCCACTCGTCGACTGAAGTCTTTGCGGTGTGTTCGTAGGCGGGCGGCATAGGCAGGCAGCGTAGCCGACGCAGGCGACGTAGCGGACGTAAAAGTCGGGACGCCTTCGGTACGCGTTCTTTGGTCTCAGGTTGGTGTGTAGCGGCCTTTAGAGAGCACCGATCGATCGGCAGAGAGTGAGTATCGGCGGAGGATCGGTGGTCGATCGTTCGGAGCACCCCTAAATATTAGCTGTCCACACTTTTAGTATGAGTTGAAAATGTTAATTTCATATCAAAGTAATCCCGTCCCTGGACTGCTCTACTTGTGTTTGTGTCTCTCTAGGGATGACTGCTCGTAACGGGACGGATTTAGATGCTGCTGCTGCCATGAAGACCTTCTCTGAGATGGGTTATAAGGTCCAGTTTGCCAATGATCAGACCGTGAAGGAGATGAAACAACTGTTGTGTAATGGTAACAGAAACCAGTGTTTCATTCATTCCAAACTACCACTGTGTGAAATCAAAATCTGACAAGTTTACTCTTGTCTTGTTTTTTCTCGCTTGTGCCTCTAGCATCCAAGGCGGACCACAGTCAAAATGCATCATTTGCTTGTGTGTTGCTGAGTCACGGAGATGACGGGGTGATATACGGTATCGACGGCTGTGAACAGCTTGAGGAACTGATAAAGCACTTTAAAGGAGATCGCTGTAGGGGTCTGGTGGGGAAACCCAAGCTCTTCTTCATACAGGTGAGAAATAAACAAAGTGACACAAACCTGTTTTACCGGTACCGTCTCTTGCCACATAAGTCGGTGAAATGCTAGCAATACTGACAATGATTTGACATACATTTTTTTTTATAGCCGGGGTTAATAAGTTATGCCTACACACAGGTAAAAAAATAAACACAAACATCTTGAATAACGTCTTTAGCTAACAAGATGCATTTTTTAAATCAACAAATAGCCCATTTGTGCATATCTGTAGCTCTTTGTCTTATTAAAGCACCATTCATGCCAAAAATTGGCTAAATGAAACTACGAAACATCATCACGCCGAACATTAGCTGCCTTTAACTTAGCAATGTGGACGTGACCTCATGTGACTGTGGTCTGACTTCTTACTTCTGGTGATTGCATTTAGGCTTCAAAAACATAAAAGTTGGGTAAAGATATGGAGATTAACCTGCTAAAAGAAGTCTTATGAAAGCTAGTTTGCCACAGAGCTTAGTCTCTGCAATATCTTAAAAGCGAATGGAAGATCCCATTGTATTTTAGTCTAGCGAACTTGTGCGATTCTAACTTCCTGGTCGGCATCCTAAAATATATCATACCTGTACCACTCTATAAAAGCTCAGTACAGCTTACTTTTTCCATTTTAACCTTTAACAATAAAATATACATTTAAATTCACTAAGTTATTTGGCTAACAAAGAAAAGTTTTCCAGTTTATCTTTGGGATTTCAAAGAAGGAATCCTCACTAGCTGTTCATGCAAAAATAATGCAAACGAGGCTCTCTCTCGGGGGGTTGTATTGGGAAAAGGCTGCAACAAAAACTGCCCCTGCTGACATTCATTACAGCAGAATTTTCTCCTTGGTTTAGTATCAGGATCGTCCCTATTGGCCGAATAAAAACAGGCTAAATATCCAAGTCAACCAAAACACTGTAAAATGTATCCCTCTCATATCTGCACTCTGCAATTATATAACAAGATTCAGCTGTTCAAAACGTAGATAGTTTGCAATCCAAGCAAAGAGAACAAGGAAGTTCTGTTTTTCAAACTGTGGATTGAAAATCCACACCAAATGTGGTTTTCCCTTTTTTTAAAGTTCTAAGTAAGGGATAATGTGCGCGAGCCAGTCATTAATGAAAACATAACACTGACCGGTTGAGCAGGATCAAGACGCGGAGCAGAGGGTTTTGAAAATCGCCTCAAAATAATGATTTTTTTTAATGATTTTATTGATATCAAAAATACCGTATTGCTTCCGATAAGAGAAAATGATCAGCAGCACTGAACAAGGTTTTCTGTAACTGTCCAAGTCTGTTCACATTTTCTTTTCCATCACCAGTCTTGAAACACTGCCAGAGCTTTAGTTCCTGTCTGTCTTCTGCTGATTTCTCTGACGTCAAGTATTCCACTGTCTTACCTGATGAAGGAAAACTAAGTAAATAAAAACACTGGTTGTTATAGCATCTGTAAACCACATGCAGTGTTTACAGAGCTTCTGTAGCACCATGAAACACCATCACACTTAATGTACATCTATTAATGGTAACATATGCAGCTGTGACCCCTGTCCTCTGCAGGCGTGCCGTGGGTCGGGCCTGGATGAGGGATCCTGCATTGAGGAGGACAGTGTGGATGCCCAATCATCTAAGAGGATTCCAGTGGAGGCAGACTTCCTTTATGCTTATTCCACTGCTCCAGGTAACTTCAAGCAGAAGTGTTAGAAAAGTCAAATGGAGTATAAGGGCCATTTTATTTCAAATAATGTATATATGTTGGAGGGGGGGGGGGTAATATTATGAGAGAAAACTCAGATTTTCAATGATTTAAGTCTAAAAAATACATAGGATGTAATATAGGATATGGTAAAAAAAAATAAAACATATAGGAAATAATTCAGATTTTATCACAAAAACTCCATACCATCGTAATTGTATGGACTTTGTAGAAACATAGCTGTGAATTAAACTATTTAGAAGAAAACAACACGTGAAAAAATATTCAAGTTCTGCTCTCATGAATGTACAACTTTAATCGTCTCCTTTTATTTTTGTATCACCTGGCGCTATAATTATTATTAATAACATTTCCTACAATGGCCATTATACGCCGTCATAGTTAAATACTTCTTGTCCTGCTATAATTTCCTGCCTTTATGCGTTATTTTCATGAAAATACACACTGTCTGATACCTGTATAAAGCTGAATTTGGCACTACAGTGTGTGTGAGCCTTGTAATCAGAGTGTTCACACTGTCCTTCAGGCTACTACTCATGGAGGAACCAAAGCAACGGCTCCTGGTTCATGCAGTCTCTGTGTGAGATGCTGCAGAGATTCAGCGGAGAGCTGGAGCTCATGCAGATCATGACCCGAGTCAACCGAAAGGTGGCGCTGCACTTTGAGTCCTCCTCCAACTTGCCGGGGTACAGCGGGAAGAAGCAGATCCCCTGCATCGTCTCAATGCTGACCAAAGACTTCTACTTTCCTAAAAAAAGATAGAGCGTTCTTAACTACAATCAGAGTCTAAAAACCAGGTATTACTTATTTTTACCGAAAAGAAAATACGGCATCCAAGAGAGTAGATCTCTTGGATGCCGTATTTTCTTTTCCATTTTCTATGTCCATTGTCTTAAAACACTGCCAGAGCCTTGTTCGATTAACAACATTAAAATGACCGAACTTCTTTCCGCGGATTGACAGCGTCGTCCTGAGCGAAGGTCTGTTAGCAGAAAGATTAACCTCTAGAATGTCCAAATTGACCAATCAGAATCAAGTCTTCAACTGAGCTGTGTAATAATGAGCATTAACTTTCTTATATGATTTTTTTTTTTATAGTGGTTTTAGAAAACGTTTTTACTTCCTGTGGTGCAGTAAAGGGTGTTGGGAACATTATCAGTGATTTCACACTAAAACATAAGCAGAAGCCTGGAAATGTGGACTTCTTTTATAATAGCATTAAACTGTATGTTTAAGGATAAACAATGAGTTTACAACATACAATGTGTTTCTGCGTTTTAACAGTTTTTGAATGCAATCAATACACAAGCACAAATGGATCATCATAACATTTCAGGCAATGGCATTAAAAAGAAAAAACTGTAATTACACAGGAATTATTTTACGGAGCAAACACTTACATTTAGTAAATCAACAAAACAATATTAATTAATATAATATTTACATGTTTTAAGAAATACATTTTTCAGCATCTAGAAAGTACCTTTTATGCAGAACAACAATATGATGAAATTAAAGGTAAGAATTCCTGTAAGTCAAAAATAATAACTTTATTTGTAAAAGTAATGACAGTATCTAAAAAATAACAAGAAAACTCATTTTGAGATAATGACCAGAGAAGTTTCTCATTATAAAAACTTGCAGGTAGGCCTGTCACGATAATTAATTGTGTTAGACGATACATTTTTCCGGAGATTATTGCAATAAACGATAATATTGTCGGCACTGTTGTAAGACCATTTTAGACCACTAACATAATGATAATATATAATAATAATTCAAGTACATCCTTTCAAACAGAAATGTTTATTGAACATTCAACATTGCAAATGAAATGTGAAATAATATTCAAATATATAAATTATATATAATAAATAAAGCAAATACATTTAATTATAACAAATTAATTGAAATCACACATAACCATAACAATCAATTAAATAGACTCAGGCTGGAAAACAGAGCTCTCTCTCTCATATATATATATATATATAAATAAATATGAGCACACATTGTCTCACAAGCAAAAAAAACCTCCTTAAAACAACAGTCAAGTGTTCAGTCCACTGTCCATACAAAGACCCAGATGCCTCAACAGGCCATATCCAAATCTGTATTTCAAAGATTTCGAGCAAGGAACACCAACATGTTTGCATTGTCGGGCAAATGCATCTTTGATTGCAAACTGTCGGGAAGGTGGGGGCTCTCCATCTCTACCTGCCGTGTTTGCTCCCAGCTAGGAAAACGGAATGGGGTGGTTGTGTTTCAGGTGCAGTTTAAGGTTGGTCGTATTGCTAGCTTTTGTTGCTACCTTTTTAGGGTTAGGGTTATTCGGCTCATTCAAGTCCGTAGGTTCGCCTCGTTGATTTGGCTTAAATCCAAAATATTCCCACACCGGAGATGTGGTATTAGGTTTTGCAACCACTTCCATTTAACTTCAAATTCCCCTCGAGTAAGTCACACGTTGTCTCCTGCTTATCTCTATATTATTAATTTGGCTGCTACACTGCTGCACGCGGAGTGTCCTGACCTGGCTGTGTCATGGGCTGTGTGTGAGCCCCGCCCCTCACAGTGCGCCTGGCTAAAATACTGGTCACATCCTTATGTAAACAAACACGCATGTAAATGGCAATTTATCGAGCTCAGAAAAGTTATCGAGTCCATTTTTATTTATCGTACGATAAGTCAATTTATTGATTATTGCGACAGGCCTACTTGCAGGGTTTATTTTCATCACATTGGCAGAAATTGGCTTCCATACCTCAAAAACCAAAACTATTGACATGCAAGGCAATAGTGGTTAAAAACACACAACAAAAGAAAACTAAACTAAACTCAGGATTTACTATTTCCACAAACATTTCTTAACCAAATGTTTTACTAAATATGTGTCAATGGAAATTTGTTGAGCCTTTTAAGTAACCAGAAACTGCCTCCTTTTCAGATTTCTTTAGTAATATTCTGACTTTTAAACATTCAGTCCAAGTGTGTTCAGAGAGATTAGATTCTTTTTTTTACCCTTCTGTTGTCTTTGCGTCAAATTTGACCCGTCTCTAAATGTTTTCTTGTAAAAGAAATGTGGTTATTTCATCTAATTGCCACAAAAATCACATAGTTTCATGCAATGTTCTACGCAACAACATTTATTATCACTATTTGCATTGAATGATGGGACTGTTGCATTTATATTTTATCAAAATAGATTCATGGCTAACATTTGACATCAGGGATATTTCTGATTATAACTATAGTCAAAAATGGAGTGTTTTAAACTCCAAAATGTTAATTTTATGTGTACATTAGGTTTATTTACAATAATATGAACAGCTAAAAAGGTGTATCCAAGATTTGGGTTATGATTTATACACTTTATAGACAGGACTAAAGTAGCTGAGAGAAAGACAACGCAAAGGTTACGTTTATATGAAGCCATTCGGTTTCTGCACCAGAAGGTGGCAGCATAATAAAAGTGGTGTTGCACTAAAGTGTCAGCAAGGCACTTTAATATTACACCATCTTACAGTGAGAAAGAATTGAGTATATAAACTGATTGATGAACGGCCAGGACCTGACAATCTGCATTTTCTTTCTTCATGTGTTGTGTACCTGGTTCTAATCTGTTCACCAAGTCTGATAAAGGGCCTGTTATTAAGCCTGTGGTGTACTTTGCCCCAGAATACTGTAATATGAATGATTAACGCTTTACTAGGATTGTTATGTAAGTTATTGGTGACAGGTGAAACAAGCAGCCACTAGAGGAAGAAGAGAAATATTGAATGTGTTCTGAGGGCCTTTAATTAAAAAGTGCACTATTCCAGGAAGTGGAGATCTTCTCCTACATTAACGTGTGTGTGTGTGTGTGTGTGTGTGTGTGTGTGTGTGTGTGTGTGTGTGTGTGTGTGTGTGTGTGTGTGTGTGTGTGTGTGTGTGTGTGTGTGTGTGTGTGTGTGTGTGTGTGTGTGTGTGTGTGTGTGTGTGTGTGTGTGTGTGTGTGTGTGTGTGTGTGGTGTGTGTGTGTGTGTGTGTGTGTGTGTGTGTGTGTGTGTGTGTGTGTGTGTGTGTGTGTGTGTGTGTGTGTGTGTGTGTGTGTGTCAGCAGTAGATAACCCTACTGGTCCGGAGGGCTGTAAGTAACAGTAACACTTTATATGACAGTAACGGCCCTCTGACAGACACCATTACATGCATTCAGTTTGTAGGTAGTAAAAAATAGTAATTTTGAATTCCTAAGCAAGTTTATTTTTGGTGTAAACAGAAAGAGCTGTTGGGGGGGGGGGGGGGGGCAAACTGTGTAAAGCAAAACAGCCTACATTTAAAAGCTGATTTATATATGTATCCATTATTACATAGAAAGAAAAATAATCGCCAACTATTTAAGTCACAGATTACTTAGATAATTATTCCTTTAAGTGTTTTTTTGGGCAAAAAATTGCAGAAAATGTAGTCTTTTGCTTCTTAGATATACTGTAGAGATGAATTATTTTCTGAATATATTTGGGTTTTGGACCGACAAAAACAAGATATTTAAAGAAATGTTTACATTGCCTTGGACAAATTGATACAACTACATTATTTGTGCTTTATTATTGTAAATTACAAATAAGTACATGTTTAATTAGCTAGATATAACTACGGTGCAGTTTCAGGGGGTCTATAAAAAAACATGCAAAATGAAACTGAATTTGTCAAATGCAAAATGCTCTTTGGTATCTCTTAGTATGGGATATCAGGTCAGTGCAGGCAAATATCAACATTTTCCAAATAACTGCAGGTGGGTGTAATCTCTCACACGCGCTTGCTTGAAGTTTCTTGTTTCGTTTCCACCATCAGCAGTGCATAAAGGGGTATTTGGCCTTTGGGGGGAGGAGGGGAGGGGGAGAGATAGAGGAAGTGAAAATGAAATCCAGTTCAAAGATCGTCTATGGTTAAACAGAGTGAGCCCGACATGATGGCTGAGGTACAGTCGCCCCACCATGTGATTGGCTTATAAAGGCTTTTGTGGTTCCAATAAAATTGAACAGAGTGAGCCCTCTTCGCTCACCTTTAAAGGTGACGTGCAACAACATTAACAGTGATAGCCATATAGTTTAAATCTACTACCCCACATATAAACCAAACCGTTTGAGACCCACTGAGAACTTAGACTAAGTTAACTATCTAAACACTCAGAGAGTCCTTTACCTCACCTGAGCTGAGGTTATCCCGAGCTTGAATGACACACAGAGACCAATCAAGGGCTTTGATTTATTATCTGTATGACAGTGGGCATGTCGGCAGGCCACATCATGTAGACAGCCAGTCACCCTGTGTGAGGCAGGCCACTTCACAGGGACTGGGTACAGGAGGCGTAGAGCGAGGGATCAGTGTCCACAAGTTAATCGACCGCAGATACAAATACAAAATACGACGAATAAAATAAAAATAAAAAGGGTCGCGAAATATACCCGGCCGGCGGTTAATATACCTGGGCGGCCCGCCCAAGTAGTCTATGTGTGGGAAACCCTGATATTATCTTGTAGCCTATTGGCATTTAGCAGGTTCACATTTGCATAAAGCAGTATTGAGAGTTACTATATATCTCAGCAATGTATAAGCTAAAACAACACAGACATTACATTTGATCAGAATACAGGTTATTGCTATGGTAGTTTTGCACAGACAAGAAACACAATCGACATGATGGCTGAGGTACAGTCGCCCCACCATGTGATTGGCTTATAAAGGCTTTTGTGGTTCCAATAAAATTGAACAGAGTGAGCCCTCTTCGCTCGGGATTTCCTCGGGAGCGCGCACGCAGCCAAGAAACTTCCGCCACGCAGCTCGCGATAGCCCCAAAGCAAGAGCACGAGTGCAGGCAGGAGGGGGATTTCCAGCTCTAGCCCCCACTTCCCGAAGCAGCCGTTGTTTTGCTTTCGGTCTGAATACAGAAACAGAGAAAAACGACGGCCATACTTTCCCTTTTTCTACTTTAAACCACCGATAAGTGAAGTTGTATAATTGGAGCTGCGCGTGTTGTTGTGACAGCAGGACTGCGAGGCTGCAGGCCGTCCAGACTGATAAGGTAACATCTTATTTCCGCATGTTAACGCTACTGACTTCCCGCAGGACGACATGACGGCTGCCGGCCCCCTGTGTAAGTGAAAGTGGTACTGTAGTTTTTCTCTGCCGTTTGTTGACGAGGTATGGGATTTATTTTCACTTTTGACACGCATGTTTTGGGGTCAGCACGCTGGCAGATAGCAGACCAACAGAGCACTGTTAACTCTTGACTTAACGCCACTGCCAAATCCAACTTTAATACCTAACAAACCTGCTGCTAACACTTACCTAAAGTCAAATATCATATATAATATGGCAATTACTAACACTTGCTAACATGAATCAAAAGGACACTTGGTTGCAAATGTCATATTTTAAAGGTATTTTGGTTTGTATTTAGTTATGCGAGTAAAATTATGTGACCAAATGTATGTTGCATTCAGGACTTTGTGCATGTGTTAGTAAATCAGAGATGTTTTTTTTAAATACACTACAGCTAGTCGTGTTAAGGAACTTAGTACTTTTACTCAAGGACTGTACTTAAGCTCTATTTTGAGGTACTTTACTTGAGTATTTCCATTATGCTTCTTTGAACTTCTAATCCGCTACAATTCAGAGGTAAATATTGCACTTCTACTCAACTACAGTCAAAGGTAAATATTGTACTTATACTCTACTACATTCATGTAGTACATTTACTTACTTTGCAGATATATATTAATGATAAACAATATCATCAACACTGAATAAATTCACAAGTATACCTTAAGTAAATATACAAAAGTATTACCATCAAAATATACTTGAGTAATATTTTGATGGTAGGACTACTACTTAAGTGCAATATTTGACTACTTCTTCGACCTTTGAATACATCTAAAGTGTCATGTACTGCAACTTACACGTGTTTTAGTTGACATTTAGGAAATGAAATGTGTAATTCATATACTGTATATTTATACATGTATAAGCAGGGCAAGTCATGTGGGAACACTCTTCAAAATCATATTTGAACTTAAAATAATAATAATTACATTTGCAAGCTACTGGTGCATAGCTTGAACAAAATAGTACTAAATATCACTAATTGTGCACTCAAAAACATGTTTCCGCAATCTAACTATTTACCTAACACATTTAAATACCATAACATACACTATTTGAACTATTTCATGTTTTAACAGGGTTTACCCCTGTGGTCCAGAATGAATGTCTCTGATTGAAGACAGTTAACCTGTCTCTACTGTACGGTGGATGTTCAAACCCCTGCGGTTATTAAACGGCTAATGCGTATTATTTGACGCGGTGCCATGTCACCCTGTTGTGGAGCTCAGTCTCACGTCAGGAGGCTCAGTGCACCGTGTGCACCAGGGAGTGTCAGCTCACTGCCGGACTTTGAACACATCACTCTGCAGGGAACATAACTGCGCTCTTAAATCAAATTTTTCATAATTTGCTCCCAAATAAACATGCCATATTTATTAATCTTTTAGTTCTTTCTCTGGTCCCTTTTGTCTCATCTTCTAAAATATGTTATTTACTATGTTTTCTTTTCAGACGGTATGTGGCTGTGGTTTTGATAGTGCAAGTTGACTGTCATGAACTTGGCAGGAGTCTTATCTTTACAACCGCAGATAAAAGGAACTCAACTCTCTCCTTCATTTTGCTCACAGAGGCGGTACACACCATGTTTTCTATTGCTGTAATAATAACAACCGTTCCTTAGGGTCCGTACAAAGTCGTCAAAGTTTGGAAAATACTTTATCTTTTCTGACCATTTACATGAACACAAATCTATATGACACACTACAGGAAAGAGAAAACCATGAAAAGCATAAGGCTGCTGCTTTAATAAAAAATGTCTACTCTTCAGCAAGGAAAATAGGCCTTTACAATAGTCAAACAAGTCAAATACGGAAGAGGCAAAGATGATTACGTAATTAAAAGGGTTAGAAACTTTGTGTCGACGGTGTCTTCCACACATGTTGCCCATACCTGTGTCTTAAAGGCTGGTGCAGTGGGATTTTTGTTGTGTTATAGTCCCTTGACTACAGAAGTCCCCACGAGATGACAATCTTATTTGACCTTTTCACAAAGAAACAAAAAACTGGCTCCAACATACCAGTTTATGTGTCAATGTGTGTGTGCTCGCAGGAGACGATGCCCACAGAGAGAATGAGGATGCGGCCGTGGCTGGAGGAACAGATCGACTCCTGCCAGATACCGGGACTCAAATGGGTCCACAAAGTAAGTATACACTTTCACACACACAAAGAAACACACACACTTTTATATTATAGTTCAATAGCTGACAGAATGTAAATGTGTGTAGGAAAAGCGGATATTCCAGATCCCGTGGATGCATGCAGCGCGTCACGGCTGGGACCTGGAGAAAGACGCTCCGCTCTTCATGAGATGGGCCATACACACTGGTAACACACACACACACACACACACACACACACACACACACACACACACACACACACACACA
This sequence comes from Pseudochaenichthys georgianus, assembly GCF_902827115.2. Lineage (NCBI taxonomy): Eukaryota > Metazoa > Chordata > Actinopteri > Perciformes > Channichthyidae > Pseudochaenichthys > Pseudochaenichthys georgianus. The sequence continues at coordinate 13,861 of NW_027262207.1, read as the reverse complement.
CACACACACACACACACACACACTGTGCTTCTCCTTTTCAGTGGTTGACATGGTCATACGGCTAGACACCGCACCAGTTCTGTCTAAAATCAGTGAAACCTTTAATTTGCGGGACATTTGTAAGAAAGAAATCACAATGATCACGTGTCTCAATCAGTAGGGACACAGAACGTGATTTGATTCGCCACATTAGAAGGATTGATCATTTATAATTCACATCAAGTCTCTAGAATATTCTTTGTATGTCTCTTCTGCTTCATTATACCCACCCGGGTAGTTTGAATTATTTTACCTTTACCAAATATTGCGCTTGGTGTGTTTGGGATATGGCGCCACGATGCGACTGGGATACACATTTGTATCAATTGTGCAGCCCTAAAATGTCCGTCATTAACTAAACAAACAAACATCAGTTGCGCAAATTGCGCCATTTATGTGACAGACAAAAGAGTATGTGACAGACAAGAATAGTCAATTCTAATGTCTAATGGGGAGAAAGAGATGTCCTGTATGGGTTGATTGTGCGTTGATCAACAGATCAACATTACCAACAGGTAATGCCACAGGGTTCCGGTGGGCATGTAAACAAATGCATAATACTGCACTATACTTTGCTGCCTCACCCGGTTGCATAGCGACGCTTATTGTTTAGGTGTCTTTTAATAAGCAGGTAGTCCTATCATTAGCTAGAACTAATTAGATCTGATCGATATGGACATAAACGCGAGTGAAGTCTAATCTGACGGGAGAGAGAGATCAGCTGCTGCTGACAAGTCGACACGCAGCTCTGCATGATCACCTGCAGCGGTGAGCGGACAACACACACTTTAATGACCTCTCAAACTACCGTAACTAGCTATAGATATGTTTAGTTTTACTGTCGGGTCACTCATTACTGGATCCGCGAGCTGCATGATACTGACGGGCTGTCAGGAGAGGGAGAGCGCTCTGTTTATTATTCCCGTGTTATTGTAAATTACTGTTCACTTTTGAATAATGTAGGTAATCGACTGCTCTAATTAGTTTGTTTAATATCGAATCATATCAATTTGTTTTAAAGCACAATAAATAACAAAGAAGACCTTTGACCGGCACTTTTCTCATTTTGTCCGGAAGATTTAAACTTTAACGGACATGTTGACCGGCGAAAAAATATTCTAAAGGGAACTCTGGGCGGTAGTGTGTATTCGTCATTCAAAAGAGGCAACAACCGGAAGACAGAGAAGAAGAACAGACTGCGTGATCTAAACAAACAACAAATAGCGTGCGCGTTCCATTTTCACTCGTCCATCGAAAACGTGTTTCGTGCGGTACTGGAGCTATCAGCCATTGGAGTGTTGCTTATGGAAGACATTCTCAAGCAACCGTTTCGCTTCTCATGCACTGATTCGCTAGCTGAAGAGCCAATCAGAGTGATTTCTTTGTCCGACTGCCTGTGGCCGACGCACGGCCATGAAAGGCCAAATAAGGCGTGTCACGGCCGACGGTGCGGGACACACCAAATTTGAGTTTGGGTGACAGGGCACGCTTCGTCGTCCGACTAACGAAAACGGCCGATTTTGGCCTGGTGTGTCAGGGCCTTAACAGCAACCGCTCTGTCACCCTGCAGAAATATCAGTGGGGAATATTCAGCTCTACACTTCAGAAAGGAAGCTAAAATCTCCTACAGTACTTAAAGCTATCAGCTGGAGACTGTTGGTGATATTATACTCACTAGCCATATTTAGTCTGCTGAACAATAAGTGAACTGATTCTATCAAGTGTATTCATTTACTGCTGAGCAACAAAAAGCTCTGGTCATACCATGTTATCAAACTAAATAAGAGTGTGATAGTTTATTTAAGGTGATTGTTTGAGGTGTCTTCCTCCACAATCGGCCATCACAAAAAAAGTACATTCCTCTAATTTTCTGTATTTCTTTGCAAAACAGTAGAAGAATGCAAGCTGGATAATATCTAAATAAAATGAGACATGAATAATTATATACCTGGGAAAATATGGTAAGTTCTCTGTGTTTGTGTGCAGGTAAATATCAGATCGGCATAGACCGCCCTGACCCGAAGACGTGGAAGGCGAACTTCCGCTGCGCCATGAACAGTCTGCCGGACATCGAGGAGGTGAAGGACAAAAGCATCAAGAAGGGAACCAACGCATTCAGAGTGTACAAGATGCTCTCCTCCTCCGAGAGGATGATGAAGAAAGGTGAGCACAATCACTTTTCTAGATTTGATCTGTTTCTCCTATAAATACTTGTTCATAATTCTATATTTATTGAATCAATACTCTTTCCATTTATATTGTGGCTCAGTTACTGAACGTTTTTATTCTTTCTGTATATTTAAGTGGAAAAGAAGAAGACCGACAAGGAGGGGAAGCCAAAAAGGAGTAAAGAGGTACATGAACACAACATTTGAGAGAGAGAGATCTAGATGTTTTTTATTTTAAAGAAAATTCAGATTGAACATGGTAAAAAAACTGTAAATTATAGTGTCCGTCCAAAAAATATGTTGTACTTCTAGTGAAAACTAACCTTGGATGATGGGTTAGTAGACTAAAAGCTTTAGGATACCAAAGTACAACATATAATAAGTACCCTGTATCAAGATTGATGCAAAACAAGTGATATTTGACCTTTTTAGACAGATTTAGCAAAAGAAAACCTCTTCTGGGGCCATTTGGGTGGATTTTCCATATCTCTGGCCCCCCTTGCTGGATTTTGACATGTGCCATGTCTTTCTAACCGTCAGAGCCAATGGAATCGAGGGGAACTACCACATAGTCCTTATTTGGTAATGTGTGTGTGTTAGACTGCTGCATAGCCAAGACCGGAAGCAGCAGCCACTCTGGTGGCTACCATTAGCAGCTAACTTTTGCTCTCCGATTTTTACATAAAAATGGAATTATGGATTATAAATGAAAACATTTTTTTATACAGAGACGTTAAAAACCTATGGATTAACCGATTCAGCCGCGTATTTTCTCGGTTTAATGCCATTGAACACGTCTTTTGATCAGATTGACAGCTACGGTGAGACGATCTCCCTAGAAGCTCCGTAAAGGTACGTGTTGTGATGTCTGTGTTTGCTTCCCCTGTCGCGAGTTCGGATCACTCAGTGATGATACTATATACCTAAATAATCTGTGGAACCTCAGCTTTAATCGGATATCTTGTATGTGCAGCTACGATAAGTAATAAGGGTACTTTTATCTTGAGTTCTGTGCCAATGTCCGTTAGCATTTTTCGCTAAAGGGTCATTTAGATGCTGGTATAACACATTAATAGGTTCTTAAATATTAAGATCCCCTGACACAGTGTCGTGAAAAAAAAAACAGAGTCCCCGCCGACGGGGACCTTGGGGCTTAACAGGTTAAATCATCTCAGAAGTTTTGGGTTTTGTTCTTCGTGTTGACCCAAACCCATAAGACAATAGCAGTAAAAGTATAGCTGGAAGTCATCCAGCTGCCTTCATTGACACTCCAGTCTGCCTCATAATTATCCATCTTCCCTCCTCAAGAAAAGGAAGGGGAAAAACAGCTTTGACCTGGGTAGAAAATAGCACTTGCATTCTGGGTTAACAGCCTACAGTCGACCACTAGGTCTTAGATTCTTATTAAACTTTTCTCAATTTTAAACTTCTTGAAACCATGAAATGTTGTTTGTGTTGTGTTTTTACTTACCCGCAATTTCCTAAGCACACAACAAACATCTGCAACATTGTTCAGCCATGGTGCTGAAGCCAATCAGATCCCAACTTTGAGCAATACATTTAATCATACGTCTTAGCAGAACCCAATCAAGAGATATATATATATAGATAGATAGATAGATTCAACTTATGTACAGGTACCATGTAACAAAACGGTTTCTCTGCATTTGACCCATCCTAGTGTTAGGAGCAGTGGGCTGCCATTATGTACGGCGCCCGGGGAGCAGTCTAGGGAACGGTGACTTGCTCAGGGACACCTCGGTAGCACTTGGTCTTTCCGGGACTTGAACTGGTGACCTTCCAGTTGCCAAGCCAAGTCCCTATGGACTTCGCCACCACCTCCCTTGCTGACCATGAGCTTGACCATGTGGGAAAAAAGTGTTTTAGGTGACAAGTTTAATTTGCCCTCTGGATCATATGAGGGTTAAAAGATTCATGTGACAAGAATCAAAAGACATCTGAAACCAATGTCTCACAGAAGAAATAATAAACCCATTATACCCCTCCTGGAAACATTGTCCTCCAAACCATACAGATCATGTTTTCCAAATAAGATACTTCAGAGTACCCATCTTCACATACAATGTTATTTCAAAGTCCTATGACTCATCAGGAAAACTTTCTCCTGTCAAAAAGAATCAGCAATGTTAAAAATCAAGTTACATAGTCATCAAGCCATGCAGGGATCATGCAGAGTCATACAAAGTTCATGCATCATGTCTCACGATGGTTAAACTAATATGGCATAGTCAGAAAACCATTGCCAAATCACCTTTTTCGTTTGGTGGGTCAGTGTTACTGTAACAGTCAGGTATTGACAAATCAATTCACATTCATTCAGTCTTTGCAAAGTCTAAGTCAGTCTCGAGATCTCATGTCCTATAGTAGTGCACTTTGATATTCTACCAGCTGGAGTTTTTAATCAGTGACATCATTGTGTTGATGTCAAACAATGCAACAAAGTTTTCCCCGTGTTAGCAGCACAATTTTCTTCAGATGTTAAACAAACAAATGATCAATACACTTTATTAATGTACTGCCCCAAGGAAACACAAAGCCTGACAAATGTTCATGCAAGGCATTCCTAAGTGAACCTGCGGATAACGGCCTTTTTAATTAATATTCCAATTTAATGAATAACAATAATCATTTTATCAATTTGTTTACCCTTAGAAGTGAACATACCTCATAATGTTTCATCAGTATGTTAAACTAAGCTTTAGCCAAATCGATCATTATCACTGTTACAGATTTAACTGGTGATTGAACAAACAAAGCCTTTTTTGTTTACGACATGCAGACCACTAACACATTTTTCCATGTTCAGCATCAGCCTTCCTTACTCTAAAATTACGTTTTTAAATAGGAATATTAGAAATGGAACAAATATTCAATCTTCAGAAATGTTCTTAACAAATGGAGAGTAATGCCATCTCTCCATCTAGGAAATAGCCAACATGTTTAAAAAATGTCAGATATATAAAAATAAGCCTAAATACTCCTTTACTATCAAAGTCGAAATCTAGACCTAAGGTGAACAGTTTTGGTAATGGACAATTTAATCTAAAAACAAAACAAAATTGGACTTGTGTCTTTGCCATTTGTTCTTCAAAATACATTCGTAAATAATTTGTGAAGTTATCACAATATAACTAACCCTCTCTAGGATATCAAATCCGTTCATCTTTAACCAGATACTATTTCCCTATTTATTTTTAGTTCATGATGACAATGGTATAACGACCACACGTTTTACCCATAGCTAGTTTATATGTCAAGATTATTATGTGTGACATAATAATCAGATGTATATGCTAAACAAAGATATTAAACTTTAATCTTTTCAGTATTCAAGACTATCGTTAAACAAGCAGCGTCTTTTCTTAAACACTAAGCATAATGTTCTCCACCACCCTCTGGAAAACTCTTGCACAGTTATGCTGTCAAATCATTGCATAATTTCTTCAGAATCTGACCAGTCTGAGACAAGCCTGTCTCAAGATCTTGTCATGAGAACAGTCAGTGATTTGTTGTCCTCATACTTGCCAACCTTGAGACCTCAGAAATCGGGAGCATTTCAAAACCTCCGCGGTGGGGGGTGCTAGTGGATCGCCGGAGCTGTATTAGATTAACATTAACATGCTTATTGTAGTTGTAAGTGCAATGCTTTGCGGCCAGTAGCACCGTCCTTGATGGAGCATAGTGTGGGCTGGACCTGTATTTTACAGGAAAGGAGTGAGCAGAGGGTAGAGTTGTCGATTCTTGTTCTGTTTTCTGTGACTATCTTCCTCACCCTCTTTCAGTTGCGCGCGCAACTAAAGAGACGTGCTACCATGGAAACCAAACAATTGTGTAGCTATATTAAAGTCCGAGTGGAAACAGTCTTGAGTAAATGTCATTTGGTCAGAAATCGGGAGAAATGCGGGAGAAATATGACCCCGGGAGGAAACCGGGAGAGGGCAATGAAATCGGGAGTCTCCCGCGAAAATCGGGAGGGTTGGCAAGTATGGTTGTCCTCTGCAGCTGTAGTCAGTTGGATCAAGGAAACTCTTGTGGCACTGGGATGTCCAGAGGGGTGGAACCTCTGGATCAATGTGGTACAATCAGCAGACACACGTTGTCCTCTGCACAGTAAGAATCCCCAAAAACTGCAGTTCCTCTTCACACCACTGTTGCCTTGACAATGTGGCACAAGCAAAATGTCAACCTCCTCAGAGATGCGTTCTTTGCACACTTCTTCTGTTTCTGTAGTGAGCAACATTTCACCAACACACTGATTCAGAGTACACCAAAGGTGGTGTATAGCTATCCAATGTTGCTGTAATCACAGCAAATCAGCTACTAGAGAAAAACTCAATTTAAATCTCTCCCCCAACGGGTTATAAAATGAAATGGCTGAGTGTCTATATGGTCAGGAATGCTGAAACATGTGAATGTTAAAACAAACGAACCAGATTCTTTACTTCATTAAAAGTAGTAAAACTACATTGTAAAATCTCTTTTGTCTAGTTAACGTCCTGCTTTAAAGTTTTAGTCAGGAAAATAAAATAAACATCATCTTTAAAATCTTCTTTAAATTTGAAACCAAAAAGGTCTTCATTCTCCTTTACTTCAGTTCTAAGTCAAATGAGCAAAACAAGGAAACCCTCCTTAACCACTATAGATTCATATTTTATCTTCTTGCTTATTCTATCCATTTTCAAATTGTTTATCTAAGTTTTGTGTTACAAGCATGGTTAGGTTGTAACAGGATACAAAACTAACTGTATTCAGCGCTATATTTGAAAAACAAGTAATCTAATTTCAGTTAATGAAAATACTTTTGGAACCCTTAAAGGAATTATTGATGGAGAAGTTTCCTCACTAAATGTAATCTTCATTACTAAAGCTAAAACCAAAATAAATCATCCCGGAACAGTTTTCTTTCCTTATCACTCAATTGTTTCAATAAAAACAAAAAAAAGGCATTGTGAAAACTCCCACTCTTGAGAACATCTCAACACTTTATTCCATCTAAGCATGAATGTTTATGACAGACACGCCCTATTAATCCAAACCGGTCTATAATGGTATAAATTGTGAACTTTCTTAATATTAATTGTAAATTCAACGTTTGTTCTCTTTAGAATAAAGATAGGATAGTTGCAGCTGAAACTGGTTAATAGCAACTTTCTAGATAAGCATGTTGTTCTTATATCTAGTAAATATATTTTTATTTTATGTTACTCATAAAACAGTAAACCATAGGAACATTTTCCTGAATAGTAGTATATAAGTATATAACCTTTACTCTCTCTAGACCTCTTCAACATTACATTGCATTTAGCTGACGCTTTTATCCAAAGCGACTTACAATAAGTGCGTTCGACCAACAAAATACAAACTTGAAGAAAACAGAATCATATACAGCAGTGTTTCTCAAACTTTTTCATACCAAGGATCAATTAAAAAACACTCGCAGACCACCTAACTCCACAAATGTCCAAAAAACACATCGTTTTTCGAGAACTGATTACAAATCGCCTGAAAATGGGACAAACAAGTGGCAACATGTGTGACGAAGGGTGTTGCCCTGGGCTATATCATGCAATTGAAACTTAAGCTAGCTCCATTGCGGAGATATTCCCGCGAGAATGCGGAAAAGTTAAATAGATTAATTTATTTCAAATGTGAAATTTTACCAATATACTCACGGACCACTAGGGGGCGCTCATGGACCACCATTGGTCCGCGGACCACACTTTGAGAAGCACTGCACAGCATACTCACCGGACATGTCACCCATTGAGCATGTTTGGGATGCTCTGGATTGGCGTATACGACAGCGTGTTCCAGCAACTTCGCACAGCCATTGAAGAGGAGTGGACCAACATTCCACAGGCCACAATCAACAACCTGATCAACTCTATGCGAAGGAGATGTGTTGCACTGCGTGAGGGAAATGGTGGTCACACCAGATACTGACTGGTTTTCGGACCCCCCCAGACCCCCCCCCCATGAATAAAAACTGCACGTTTCAGAGTGGCCTTTTATTGTGGCCAGCCTAAGGCACACCTGTACAATAATCATGCTGTCTAACCAGCATCTTGATATGCCACACCTGTGAGGTGGGATGGATTATCTCGGCAAAGGAGAAGTGCTCACTATCACAGATTTTTTCAGATTTGTGAACATATTTGAGAGAAATGGTTATTTTGTGTATATAGAAAATGTTTTAGATCTTTGATGAAGTATCTCATGAAAAATGGGAGCAAAAACAAAAGTGTTGCATTTATATTTTGTTCAGTGTAAGTACATCAGGTTTCATAGAGCTAAAACATTTCAAGTGCTACTCAACTGGCTTAGATAAGGCCAGTCCTTATTAGTATATAGGTGCTTTGTTATAATTCTATCGCTCGAAGTGGAAGTCGAAAGAGATGAGTTTTCAGTCTGCCCCGGAAGATGTGCAAGCTGTCTGCTGTCCCTGATTTCAATGGGGACTCATTCCACCATTTTGGAGCCAGGAGAGCAAACCCACATGTTTTTGCTGATGGGGAACTTGGGTCCCCCTCGCAGTGCGGGTGCAGCGAGCTGTTTGGCCGATGCAGAGCGAAGTGCACGCGCTGGGGTGTACAGTTTAACCATGTCCTGGATGTAGGAAGGGAAAGATCCATTCGCAGCATGGTACGCAAGTACCAATGTTTTGAAGTGGATTCTAGCAATTACTGGAAGCCAGTGAAGTGAGCGGAGGAGCGGCATGGTGTGGGAGAATTTAGGAAGGTTGAAGACCAGGCGAGCCGCTGTATTTTGAATGAGCTGCAGAGGTCGGATGGCACATGCAGGTAGACCAGCCAGGAGGGAGTTGCAGTAGTCTAGGCGTGAGATGACGAGAGCCTGGGCCAGAACCTGCATCGCTTTCTGGGTACGCTGGGGACGTATCCTCCGGATGTTGTAAAGCGTGTATGTCAGCAGCGGACAGTTTGTTATCTAGGGTCACACCCAGATTCCTTGCAGTCTGAGTCGGGGAAACAATAGAGGTGCCGATGTTGATTGTTAGGTCAAGAGGGGACAATCTTTTCCCAGAAGGAAAAAAAGCAGTTCAGTCTTGTTGAGCTTGAGGTGGTGAGCAAACATCCACTGGGAGATGTCCGCTAGACAAGCAGAGATGCGTGCGACGACCCTGGGTCTCTGAGCGGGGAAAGGACAGAATTAATTGGGTGTCGTCAGCGTAGCAGTGGTATGAAAAACCATGCGGGCTAACGACAGATCCGAGCGAGTTTGTGTACAGGGAGAAGAGGAGGGGACCAAGAACAGAGCCCTGAGACAAGGGTTGGACTCGGACCCTCTCCAAGTTACCCTGTAGGTACGGTCTTTGAGGTATGAGGTGAGGAGGGAAAACAGACCCTGAAACTCCAAGTTCTTGGAGAGTGCGAAGGAGGATCTGATGATTCACCGTGTCGAATGCAGCAGACGGGTCCAGAAAGATGATGACAGAGGAGAGGGAGGCTGCTTTGGCAGTGTGCAGTTCCTCAGAGACAGCAAGGAGGGCAGTTTCTGTTGAGTGACCTGCCTTGAAACCAGACTGGTGCGGATCCAGAAGGTTGTTCTGATGGAGATAATAGGAGATTGTTTAAAGACAGCGCGTTCAAGTGTTTTAGACAGGAACGGGAGGAGAGAGACAGGCCTGTAGTTTATAACATTGGACGGGTTGAGAGTGGGTTTCTTTAGGAGAGGGTTTACTCTTGCCTCCTTGAGAGTGTTTGGAAAGTGACCAGAAGTTAGAGAAGTGTTGATTAAAAGAGGTAGAGAGAGAGGTAGAATATCAGGAGCGATCGTTTGAAGGGATAGGGTCCAGAGGACAGGTGGTCCTCTGGACGGGCAGAGATAATGAGGGTAAGAACCTCACTTGGAGAGAGAGGGGAAAAGGAGGTCAGTGTGTGGGTGAAAGGAAGATCTGGTGACCCAGCGGTGAGTAATGGTGGGTCAGAAAAAGAAGAGCGAATATCATCAACCTTTTTTTTCAAAGTGGTTAACAAAGTCGCTTAACAGAAGAGAGGAGGGGGAAGGGGCTTTGGGAGGGTCCAAGAGGGTGGAGAAGATGGAAAATAGTTTTTTGGGATTGGAGTAGGAAGATTGGATCTTATCTTGAAAGAAAGTGCTTTTTGCCTGAGAGATCGAAGCAGAGAAAGAGGAGAGGAGAGCCTGATAGGTTAGGAGGTCATCATGGTGTTTCGATTTCCACCGTTTCCGCTCTGCTGCCCGAAGGATGGTTCTATTAGCACGCAGTGCGTCATTTAGCCAGGGAGCAGGAGGGGCTGCCGAGATGTGAGAGGACAGAGAGAGTCCAGAGAGGATGAGAGAGTAGAGAGGAGAGTTTCTGCAGCAGAGTTTGGAGGCAGAAGTTGGAACGAGTCAGAGGAAGGGAGGGCTGAGAGCACCGATGAGGCAAGGGGAGAGGGAACGAAGGTTGCGGCGGACAGGTGCAGAATGAGAAGAGATTAGTCTATGTTATGTTTGGAAAGGGGTAGAGAGAATGAAATGAAGAAGTGATCGGAGGTGTGGAGCGGGTTTACAGAGAGGTTAGAAGTAGAGCAGTTCCTTGAGAATATGAGATCAAGGACATTGCCAGCTTTATGAGTTGGTGGGGATGGAGACAGTGAGAAAGCAAAGGGGTTAAAAGAGATGTTAGTTCAGATATCTTCCCTGTCTGGAGTTGAGTTGAAGTACAGCGGGAGGGCCAGTTTCAGGGATGTGTGAGAGGAGATGATCCAATTCCTCCAAGAAGGCGCCTGGTGGACGGTAGAGAACTAGAGAAAACAATGGTTAATTTATAGGATGGGTTGCTATGACGGCATGGAATACAATTCAAAACGTCTTACTTCCTCTCTCTCTAGACTCTTCAAAACATCTCACTTTTAGGTGAAAATAAAAAACTAAATATTTTTATTTCAATATAGCTACTTCATATACTCAGTAAATCTCGTTTTACTTTCCCTTAATGTTACTGTATGTAATATAATGTTTTTCCTTGAAATATAATTAAGTACAATTCTTAGTTAATGACAAATACCATGAACTTCAGATCACTCATTGATCTTTCACTCCTTATTTTTAAACTCACTCCTTCTTTCAGGCATCAGAGAAAAGAGCAAACAGACACACTGCTGCTCTCACGGCTGATACAACAAAGGGTCTCCTCTTCTACAGAATCGGAAAAAGGGGGAAATACTTTCAGACAAATACAGACACACCCCGGCTGGAGCTCTCAGCCTTTTCAGGAGAAGGGGGCTTCTTTGAACAATTAACAACAAACTATGGTATACCAAAACATTTAGCGCTTTACACAGACTCTACATTATATTACGGCCTGACAAAACATGGAAAACTCCACTTTTGTATATAGTGAATTCACAGAGTCTCCAGGCAAGTTTTATCTTTTTAACTCCCTGAACTCAGATCGGGCTTATTAATCTCTTAATTACCGAACGGACCGGATGTGCACTTGGCTCGAAGCAAATCATCCCCTCAGCCAAATGAATCTCTGAACCTTAAGACAATCATTAGGATCTTCTCAGGCAGAATTCACGACTACAAGGTCAGATACAGTGATTCCTCCAGCATTACATGTATATCGGCTAACAAAGATCATATCCCCTCAGTCAAACCTTTAGCTTCTCAGGCAGACTACGAGGTCAGATACAGTACAAACATTGATCAACATAAAAGGAGACACAAACAACAAACAAACAACCAAACAGAACAGTCAACAACAGATTTCAGCCATAGCTGTGCCTCAAATCCACTCCTCTGCTTTTTTTTTTTTTTCAATTTTGAAAAATAACCAATACAACTTCAAAAGTCAATTTCATTCCAAATACGTTCTGCTTACTGTGAGTCAGTATTTCTTCTGTGGAAGTCTCAAGTCTGGTTCTTCTTCTTCCTTGAGATTTACCACAGCCGTCAGGGCTGGCTGGCCAAGGGAGTTGAGACCACAGAGAAGGAACAAGCAACCTCCAGCATGGGCATCTCGGCACCTCCAAAATGTTGTGGCGATCCAGCACTCACACAACGGGGAGGAATCAATAAAACACAAACACAGATATAGCTGATCTGTAATTATTATTTAGTTGGTGCAACAAAAAAAAATAATGGGAAGTACATCACCTGCTGCACAGCAGCCAATCACGTAATGCCCCCCGACGGTGTAGCAACAATCGTACAGCATATATAGCCACACATTTTCCCTAAGCATGTTTAACGCACACACATTTTATCATGCAGCCTACCACACAAACACATGTTTTCTCTCTGAAAGCTATACTTGTATATGTTTAAATGTCATCGTCTCATGACATCTTTAGGAGTAGTTAACTAACAAAGGTTAACTATTTTTATAACCTAAGGCCTTCTCTGAACTTCCTCTACTCTCGGTGTCAGCTCACTTAAAATGAATACATCTATTGATAACTCAGAACGACCATTGTCTCTCTAACTGTGTGTCCCAACTCAATAACACCCATCATATGGAATACCATGTGATCTTTAATACATATCAGAAATACGCTGTATTAAACATTCTGCTATAACAAACGGACCAAATTGTAAATATAAGTGAGAAATGCTTAATTCCAAGCAACATTTAACAACATTTACAGAACAGAGCTTATTTCATATTTGACAAGTTTCTTCAGCACATTCTGGTCAGTTCAGTTTCTGTGTTTACATGCCTGAAATGCTTCATGGCGTTAGCGGGAATAAGCTGTTTATATTGTTACAGTGAATACTTGAGCATAAGCTGACTAACGTTCAATTACTCCAGCCCTGCACTCGTATATAAGTTTCTCAACTTCTCAGTTAGAAGTTATTCTGTAAAGGATACTATCTTCCAACGGCTTGTAAAAATGAACTTTAAAGGTTTTAACTACATGTTTTTGCTTTCTATGTGCTAACACAGGTCTATTCTTAATCTTAGTCTCCTCTTCCACTCTGTCCCCAGCAGGCAGGTTCTCCGTCTCCGATCAAGCAGGAAGCACTAGAGTTCACAGTGATCGACAGCGTCTCAGGTACCACACTACTGTCTTCTTTACTCATATTTCGTGGCTTCTTTTTTGTTATTTTTGATTTTTTTACTATCTTTCAAGTATTTAAAGCTGGTATTTGTGCAAAGCTTCATGTAAAGATCAGGCAACGCTAATATTATATGAATTATAGAATATCAATGAAGTGGTGGCCAATTAGGATGGTTACCAATTGGTATGATCCAAACATTTCCCAAAATCAACATTTATTTAAAGAAAAAGGTAGATTTCCATGTAGAATATTTTTGTTCTCAACACTCATAAGATAAAATACTAACTGACTCATTAAGAGGAACTGTTATAACAAATGGACTAATGAGAATGTGAGATTTTCTTTTTTTTAGAGGCGAAATCCCGCCCATCTACTTCCGACCCATGGGACCTTATTTCGGAAATGTCAAATGTAATACGTATCTTTCGATCCCCGTTTGAATTGTGCCACGAATTACACATCTTAAAAAAAAATCATTTCCATGTCAAAAAATCACAGTTTGTCGTAAAACTGTTGAAATATAAGACTGAAAAATCCTGCATGCTGGCTCTTAAGGAACCGACTAACTCCCTTTTGTCTATGTACAGCTCTCAACATGCCCACTT
>NW_027262206.1:5000-38031 GCF_902827115.2 Pseudochaenichthys georgianus | reverse complement strand
ACCTTGGCCAGGAAAAACAGGCACTCGCTTGTTTAATTATTTTGCGGTCTAGATTTATTTATTTTTTTAAATGTACTTGTGTTTATTAATTACCTGGAGGGCCGTATCAAATGGTCTCGCAGGCCGTATACGGCCTGGGGGTCGGAGGTTCCCCACCCCCTAGGGCAGAGGTGCCCAGTACGTCAGTCGCCCGCGGGGGCAAATCTGGTAGACCGCGAGTCATTCATTAAAATAAAATAAATCAAGCTCTGTTAAAATAGACAAAAACAGGTTTTGATCCCTCCTCCCTGCACTTAATTCAGGAGTTTACTTGATTGACAGAAAAAGCGACCTATCGCTTTCCAGTCTGTTAACCCAGAATGCAAAGCGATATAACATCAGTCAAGTGCCGGGGTAGTGATGGGAATTCCGGCTCTTCTTGGTGAGCCGGATCATTTGGCTCGGCTCACCAAGAAGAGCCGGCTCTTTCGGCTCCCAAAGGGCTCTTCAGTTTACCACATATTATACCTTTATAATTAAATCAAATGCCATGCCTAATTTCGCTCCATGTGCTCTTTCCAGCGCTGTTTTGCAGGGGGCTGATTCTGTGAGCTGCAGCTGACCACGCCCCCCTGCAGGAGAGGGGAGCGTGCTCTGAGATCAGCTGCTAGGCTGCAGCAATCGTGCTACTTTGTGCACATTGTGCAAGCAACGATGTTTTCAAATCTGTAATCAAAAAGCTCCTCAAAAACACTATAGAAGCAGTTCCTGCCGTTGTTACGTTAGTTCAAACAGTAACAACGGACTACTTTTCTTAGCGGATGCATGTCAATTTAAATCAATACATAAAACTATTTTTTAAATCAATAAAATCATTTTCTAAATCTATAAAATCATTTCAATTATTATTGGGAGTCATGTCGTTACTTTGTTGAGAATGTGGCCATGTGTAATAAGCGGGATAATGTGCACATTGCAGATTGCATAATGTGCCTTCATGCCGATCTAGATCCCTCCGCAAACAAAACAAAAAAACGGCTCGTTCGCGGGCGAGAGCCGGCTCCCGTCGTTCACTTGAGAGAGAGAGAGAGAGAGAGAGAGAGAGAGAGAGAGAGAGAGAGAGAGAGAGAGAGAGAGAGAGAGCATGCCTATATTGGACCTATGTATATTTCATTATAACTTTGAGAGACTGTTCATAGGACCCATTTGAGTCTGGTGTCTGAGTTGAGTGTTCTACTCGTTTATTGTATTCCTTGTACTTATATTTGTGTTTTATGTTTCAGATTTCAGGACATGGAGAGAGGTTTCTTAGCCTGCTTGTTGTGTGTTTCTTCACAGAGAGAGAGAGAAATAGAGAGAGGTTAACATGCCATTTTAGTTTTATGTATTCATGTATTTGTTTCTGTTCAAGAACCCAAATAGCGTTGTTGTAGTTATCCCATACATAACACGTGTTATTCAGCCCCTTGCAATTTGGGATTTTATTTTTGGTTGGTAGACCTCGGTGAGCTGGTCATTTCAAAAGTAGCCCACCGGCCCAACAAGTGTGGGCACCCCTGCTCTAGGGGATAAAGCAGTGATTATATTAGCCATATAGTATAGAGCAGGGATGGGCAACTTGGATGGTGGTGGGGGCCACATATTGTATGTACTGGCCACCAGGGGGCCGCAGATTCACTTGGAACACACACACACACACACACACACACACACACACACACACACACACGCACACATTCCATGTATTGTATGTAATTATTAACAAATAGCATCCTCTAATAAGCCACTAAACAAATATTAGTTCACAGAAATGTTATTTATTGTTTAAAGTGGCATGTTTGTATTGAACCGGTTATTAAACAGTGGAATAAAACTATTTGAAACTATTGGAAAGCACGGAAAATGTGTGTGCATTGAGATGAACCACTAAGGTGATAAACATGAAGTCATGAACTCTAACCCAGCCTGTCCGCTGACGCACAGTGAGGGGACACCTGTCAACCCGCACTCTGCTGTTCCTCAGCGCCCCCCCCCCATTTGAATTACTTACGTTGTTTATAAATTAATCTGAGGGCCGCAAAATGGCCGCCATTTGCCCATCCCTGGTATAGAGTATCAGACCTTACGCAACCAGCACACACAGTCGTGCAGGAACACAAATCCATGCAGAACTTTAAACACAGAGCTGGAGAAACGTGTTCTTGCTGCTCTTTAATCATTCTTTATTAATGCTGTGACATTTTGGAGGTCGCCGTGCTCTGGTTTCTTCCTCTCCATCACGACACTCGAGAAGTTAGAGAAGAAGAAGACAGCAACGTTAGAAACGTGTGCGTGTGTGTGTGTGTGTGTGTGTGTGTGTGTGTGTGTGTGTGTGTGTGTGTGTGTGTGTGTGTGTGTGTGTGTGTGTGTGTGTGTGTGTGTGTGTGTGTGTGTGTGTGTGTGTGTGTGTGTGTGTGTGTGTGTGTGTGTGGTGTGTGTGTGTGTGTGTGGTGGGTGGGGGTGTGTGTCTGTGTGTGTGTGTGTGGGTGGGTGTGTGTGGGGGTGTGTGTGTGTGTGTGTGTGTGTGTGTGTGTGTGTGTGTGTGTGTGTGTGTGTGTGTGTGTGTGTGTGGGGGTGGGGGTGTGTGTGGGGTAATTGATAACCTGATCTCAGAGGCGAGCATTCAAAAGATGAATATTTTCAATTACAGCGATCTCATTAGAGCGCTGACCTTCACGTCTGCTCTCTGCGTATCGATCGTCCAACCGCCGTCCACTGTGGCCTTTCTAAGGAGGCTCTCCACCACAACATCAACAACAACATCAACAACACAGGTTCAGGTGGAGCGTCATCATCATGGAGGAGACGGAAGGTCCACATGTCTTTGAACAGAGGAGTTAGCCAGGTGCAGCTCATCAGAGGTCTGAAGTCCCCGAGGAGCCAATCCTTCTTTTAAAACCACAGAACTCATCACGGTCTGCATCTGCCTCTCTGTCCTGAAGACCCTGAACTCATCACGGTCTGCATCTGCCTCTCTGTCCTGAAGACCCTGAACTCATCACGGTCTGCATCTGCCTCTCTGTCCTGAAGACCCTGAACTCATCACGGTCTGCATCTGCCTCTCTGTCCTGAAGACCCTGAACTCATCACGGTCTGCATCTGCCTCTCTGTCCTGAAGACCCTGAACTCATCACGGTCTGCATCGTGGTGATGTCTCTACGTGTCGTGGCGATGTCTCTACGTGGCGATGTCTCTACGCCTCGTGGCGATGTCTCTACGCGTCGTGGCGATGTCTCTACGCGTCGTGGCGATGTCTCTACGCGTCGTGGCGATGTCTCTACGCGTCGTGGCGATGTCTCTACGCGTCGTGGCGATGTCTCTACGCGTCGTGGCGATGTCTCTACGCGTCGTGGTGATGTCTCTACGTGTCGTGGCGATGTCTCTACGCCTCGTGGCGATGTCTCTACGCGTCGTGGCGATGTCTCTACGCGTCGTGGCGATGTCTCTACGCGTCGTGGCGATGTCTCTACGCGTCGTGGCGATGTCTCTACGCGTCGTGGCGATGTCTCTACGCGTCGTGGCGATGTCTCTACGCGTCGTGGCGATGTCTCTACGCGTCGTGGCGATGTCTCTACGCGTCGTGGCGATGTCTCTACGCGTCGTGGCGATGTCTCTACGCGTCGTGGTAATGTACAGACACTAATGGGCTCCCAGCAGCAGCAGTGGATTAAGGGCAGCCACCTCGCTGTGTTCCTGCTCCTCTAAATGAAATGAGGCTTCATCTGTGCGTGCGTGCGTGTGTGTGTGTGTGTGTGTGTGTGTGTGTGTGTGTGTGTGTGTGTGTGTGTGTGTGTGTGTGTGTGTGTGTGTGTGTGTGTGTGTGTGTGTGTGTGTGTGTGTGTGTGTGTGTGTGTGTGTGTGTGTGTGTGTGTGTGTGTGTGTGTGTGTTTGTACTGTTCATTTGAAGAGGCTGACACGCTGTGATCTAGTTCCTCTGCTCAGGTCTGTCTAATTACCGGCCTGATCACCGGCTGACCTTTCACATTCAGGCTGGACAGACGAGAGCGGCGCCACCGTGATAGAGCGGATAATAAGAGCAGGAGGGTGTGTGTGTGTGTGTGTGTGTGTGTGTGTGTGTGTGTGTGTGTGTGTGTGTGTGTGTGTGTGTGTGTGTGTGTGTGTGTGTGTGAACTGACCCGTGTTCCTCTGATCTCTCCTCTCTTTATCTTCTGTATTGTCTTCATCTTTCCTCTCTCCTTTCTTCCTTTCCTCCCTGGCTCTGTGCTCCTGCTCTAATCCATCCGCCTGCAGCCAAACTGTTTTTACTGGTTGCTCAAATACTGGGATAACCTCCTCGTCCTGTTTCTACGCTCAGGTAAAGGAAATGTCAGACTGAGAGTAATATAAGAGTCGACCGGTGATGGAGACTTTCCCAATAAGAGAATAAGAGCGATTCTTTCTGGATCAAAGTCCTTCTCCAAGGATCCTGGAAGCTGTTGGTGTTTGCAGAGTCCTGGTGATGAGAGGAAGGCGTGGGTCAGGGGGCTGGATAACACACACACTCACATATACATCTTCCTTTAATGAGCAGTTACCATGCGACGAAGTCAAGCTCCCGAGCTCTCTGTGAGGAAGCAGCTGCTGATTATCTGTCCAACCACACACACTGTTACAGGAAAGGTCGAGCACAAAACTAGGGACTAAATAAGCTGGCTAGAGTCACAGGAAAATGATCCTTAGGTGCTTTTATTTTAAAATGCTGAAAGACACAAAGTAACAAGGATTTACATAAAGAAAACAAAAGCTCAATATATACAGGTCGCGGACATAGGACTGGTATAAAATGATAAAACGCAACACTTTTGTTTTTGCTCCCATTCTTCATGAGATGAACTCAAAGATCTAAAACATTTTCTATAAACACAAAATAATCATTTCTCTCAAATATTGTTCACAAATCTGAAACAATGTGTGATAGTGAGCACTTCTTCTCCTTTGCCGAGAGAATCCATCCCACCTCTCAGGTGTGGCATATCAAGATGCTGATCAGACAGCATGGTTATTGCACAGGTGTGCCTTAGGCTGGCCATAATAGAAGGCCCCTCTGAAACGTGCAGTTTTGCTTTATTGGGGGGGTCTGGGGGGGTCCGAAAACCAGGCAGTATCTGGTGTGAGGGGTAGGGGTAGGGTAATGTTGTGAATCGAGTGGCCCATGGTGGTGGTGGGGTTATGGTATGGGCAGGCGTATGTTATGGACGACGAACACAGGCCACTCGATTCACAACATTACCCTACCCCTACCCCTCACACCAGATACTGACTGGTTTTCGGACCCCCCCAGACCCCCCCAATAAAGCAAAACTGCACGTTTCAGAGTGGCCTTTTATTGTATTAGTTGTATTTACAAGTATTAAAGCAGAGGACACCAAACCAACTGAGACCTGTCTGTCTGCTGCATCTACACACTGTACCACACACACACCTACACACTGTACCACACACACACCTACACACTGTACCACACACACACCTACACACTGTACCACACACACACCTACACACTGTACCACACACACACCTGCAGCTCCTAAAGCACTAAATGGTAGAAACATCTGGACTCCTTGTTTGTAGATATCTCTAAACTAGAGAAAGAGAGTCGCCTGTTCCACTGAGTGATAGATACTCTCTGCTCTGCTTTCTGCACGGACCAATCAGCTGCTCTGCTTTCTGCACGGACCTCTCAGCTGGACTCTCTGGAAACATCGTTGGCTGAGATCAGTCCGGCTGAAGTGAAATCTCTCCTCGTCCTCTGAGCTTTCTGAAAGCAGGTGGAGTGAGTATCAGATCATCTCTGCTCATCGGCCTCGTTCCCACAATGCACTGGTTTTCTCTGAAACCTTGAACTGGTCAAACAGTTTGAGAATAATAGCATTACATGGACCTCTCTGCGTCTCTGTGTGAGTGGTGAGGACGCTGAGGGCGAAGACGTCCGTCTCGTCGCTCTGAGTGTTGGACATGCATTCAGGACGAAGAAGAAGACGTGCTTCAAGGAGCAGATCAAACCTCCAGCGTCCTCAGGCCTCGTGGAGCGGCTCCAACATCTCACGCGTGTTCAGGGAAATAAGATCCGACTGAATCCTCGTGTTATTAAAGAGAAACGAAGTGAACCCAGCGACGCAGTTAGATCCAGCTTCCTCTAATATGATAGTTATATCAGATTTCACGTGAAGCACTCTCAATTGAAATCTCCGTATGTGGACCGTAATGAGTTTCCTGCTTGGATCCAATTTAAGAGCCTCTAATGGAGCCGTAATGTTTCCCCGCACGGCGAATTAACAGCCCGCACGAGGCGGAGCAGAAACACACTTTCTTACTCACTTTGAGGCTCTGCTCCCTGAAGAAATAACATGAGGGGGGGGGGGGGAAGAAGAGAGCGAGGGCCAGAGAGGAGACATTATTAATATGACTGCACACGGCTTATTGCACACGTGCATTATTTAAATATTGGTTTCCACAAACAGTGCTGGATGTTAGAGTAATGAAGCGAGGCAGGGGGGGGAGACAGGGGGGGGGGGGGGGGTCTGTAGGAAACAGAGCTGTGACCGAGCGTCTCATATCCATCACACAACAACAGATTCATCAGGCCCCCCCCCCCCATCTCAGGACCCCCCCCTCATCTCAGGACCCCCCCCTCATCTCAGGACCCCCCCTCATCTCAGGACCCCCCCTCCTCATCTCAGGACCCCCCTCCTCATCTCAGGACCCCCCCCTCATCTCA
The DNA here is from genome assembly GCF_902827115.2 of Pseudochaenichthys georgianus. Lineage (NCBI taxonomy): Eukaryota > Metazoa > Chordata > Actinopteri > Perciformes > Channichthyidae > Pseudochaenichthys > Pseudochaenichthys georgianus. The sequence goes on along the minus strand of NW_027262206.1, from coordinate 31,295 downwards.
GGACCCCCCCCCTCCTCATCTCAGGACCCCCCCCCCTCATCTCAGGACCCCCCCCCTCCTCATCTCAGGACCCCCCCTCCTCATCTCTGTCCTGCAGCCTCCTCTGGACGCTTCATGTCCCTTTGAAACGCAGGACACTGAAGACTGTTTGCTGCCAGACAGAATGTTCCACTTAGTCTTTGCGGCGAACTCGAGTATCGACTCGAGTAAACTTAAAGAAACCCAAAGACCTTTCGGGTTCCATTCAAAGTGCTCTATTAGAAAGTTCAATTGATCAGCTGGCGACTTACAACACGTCCTTAATCAAACAAAGCGACAGGCGTGCGGGCCAACCCTTTTCAGACTTCCTCTCTCGACTTCCTGCCGAGTCATTTATGCTCAGGAAGGAACACCACATCCTGTTTAAATAATAACACAATGTGAAACTAAAGTCCATAAGCAAAACTCTACAAAAACTGCATAATTATAATTCATAGTTATTCAGTTCATTTGAGTTGACTTACAATAATATGCAATTGGCTCACCAACATAAATAAATGGCTCTTACACTAGTATCACAAACAGAGACATCAACCAATCACAGACAGAAAGGCAAATCCGTCATGTAATGGGTGTGTCTCCCCTCACCCTAACCCCCTGACTATTCCCTCAACTCAGTATTTACATTCTGATATTCAAAGAAATCAGTAATATCTTTAAAAAGTCCTTTTCTATCTATCAGCTGTGCCGTTATGGTGTAAATATAAGCTCTCCACCGATTGGATCAAATGTAGAAGTCAGCTGAATTAGTGTTGTTCCTGCAAGGAGACGTATTGTGTGAAAAGAAATTGAAGATGTTGTTTAATTGCTGATATATTTATGATCCACGTCACGTGTTCAGTTTCGGCGGCAGTTCTCCTGTTTGTCGAGAAGTCTTCTCATCAGGGCTCTAAAAATAGAGAACTACGGCAGATCTGTAATGCAGCCGAGCCGTGTATTACAATGCCGTATGTGATGACTTTCAAAGAGAAAAGCAAGAGCATTCGGAATAAAGAATTATTTTATCTTTTTTTAAATGTTTTCGGATATCATATCGCATTAACATCATATCCCAACATGCATTGCGGCTAAAACATCCAATCAACGAGCTTCAAGCTGAGGATCTTGGGTAATCTGATCAGTGGGTTTGTGGTGTGTATCGCTCGAAATGTCCCTTATAAGCCTACGTCTGTTTCGGTGACTTTATTTACGGCTAAAAAGCCCACGATTATAGAATTAAACGAATAAATAAAAACAAGGATGATTGCTATTGTTGAGTAAAGAACAGTGTTATTTAGAAAAGAATAACAAATTAGAAGGAAAACAGATGTCAGTATCCTGAGGCTCTGAGCTTTCTTTTCCTCTCAGATGGGAAACAAAGTCCGACATTATACGATTTAAAATAAAAAGATAAAACTCTGGCATGTAATTTACGTTAGAATAAATAGAATGGTTTTGAATAATAATAGATGAGAGTAAAATCTACGTCACTTTGGCCCCGCCCACTTTTGGGGAAGCCAACGCTGTCATTTGAACGGAGATCAAGCCTGAAGCCACAGAGATCTTCTGTGGCTTCAGATCTTCTGCCCGTCCACACTGCAGCTTCGACAGCTTCAAAAACGGTTTCCAACGCGTCTGCACATTCGCTTTGAATGGGGTGACGTCACTTTTCGCCGAACTGCATAGTGGGAAGCAGAGCGGAGCTTTCCTGGCGTTTCAGGCTGCAAACGTTGAGCGATGTTCAACTTTTGAAGCTTCTGAAGCTTTCGGTGGAAGCCAATCACATCATATGCCAGTACAAGCTCGAGCCAATCAAACCGTAGTTTGTACGGCCCGATAGGCTGTACAGCTTCAAAAAAAGCTTGGAGCTCGGCGTGTCTGAAGCTCGACCAACAACCAATCACATGAATCTCCCGCCCCTGACACACAAGCAGTGGTTTGATTGGCTAGAGCAGAGGTGCCCAGTACGTCGACCGCGGGGGCAATGCTGGTAGATCGCGAGTCATTCATAAAAAATAAAAAAAAATCCAGCTCCGTTAAAATAGACAAAGCAGGTTTTGATCCCGCCTCCCTGCCACTTAATTCAGGAGTTTACTTGATTGACAGAAAAAGCGACCTATCGCTTTCCAGTCTGTTAACCCAGAATGCAAAGCGACACAAAATCAGTCAAGTGCCGGGAAAACTCAAATTAAGTTAAAGACAAACAACAAAATGAGTGCGGGACCGAGCAAGAAGCGAAAGACCACTTCCACCCAGAGCGGTGTTCTGTTCACAGTTCTGTCTTCACATTATTTAATACGATCTGTTAAAACACTGCTGTTTCTTTTAATGTGAATTTTTTTTGCAGGTCACCCTTGAAAAAGAGATCTTCTGATCTCAAGGGGCTTCCCCCTGGTTAAATAAAGGCTACAAACAAACAAACCATTTATTTAATGAAAAGCAATGTTAGTTTTGTTCACAATTTGTTCAGTTAATTTAATAATATATGTATTTTTGAATCAAGTATTCATCTTTGTCTTCATTGTTCGTTTCCACATGCCTAAAACAACCTGAAGCTAAATCTAAAAGCTGATGGCTAAATCAGAGCGTTTGAGAAATTGTGCAAGGCAGACAGTGATAGTCCGAATAGTCGATTCATCGTTTCATTAATCGATAGATTAATCGGTTATCAAATGAGTCGTTGGTTGCAGCCCTATTGTCCCATGTATGAATAAAACGTGTTATTCAGTGAAGGAGAAGGTTTCACTTCTCCGCGCTGATTCTATGAGCTTGCTTTAAAAGAAGGAACACTCAAAACAACCAGGACGAGGGTTAAACAATCATCTGTTTTAATTATAAAAGGTAATAATGCAATGCAATATAAAACATTACCATACAAAGCCATATCCTATCCGTAATGTAAGGAGTACTCCTGCCCTGGTTCACGTGCTGCAAGACCCTCCGGTCTGAGCAGCGCGAGAAGAGAGGGCGAACAAAAGGCTGAACAGATTCTTTCATACCAACAGAAACAGGAAGGGGAGGAGTTTAACTGGTCGTCTTTTCCGGTCATCTCATTGGGAGATGCAAACGTGAATCCGCGCGCGCCAGCAGAGAACCAAACAGTTTCAGTTTGAAGCAAAACAAACACCTCTGGCATTCACTGTCTCATATTTCTGCAGCCTCCACATCCTCCACATCCCAGAGACCTCAGTGGTGAATAAAGGATATTCCCTTGCTCACAAAGATAACACAAAGATTTCATCTCTCATATCTCCAACTTCTGGTTACACAGACTGCTTATTATTAATACAAAGTAATTAAATCCACACATATACTATTCAAGATATGTAGACTTCCCTGAAGCATGACATGCTAGAGATCTTAAGCAGAATATACTCTCCCCCACCTAGCCCCCTGCCCTGCATACCTACCCCTCCCCCACAGGGCAATAAAACCCTGTTTACTCCAACCAGCCCTTGTTCAGAGCCCTTTGAGTCCTCACCTTTCTGAAAGGATGAAACAGAGAAATCAATATGAAACACAAACACAGGTATTGTTTGAACAGTATTCACTAAACTGCTACTATTGATAATTACCAGAGAGACTCAGGGACCTCTTTTAGTGTCTGGACATTGCAACAAGACTTTCTGCCATTTCAAATGTAACACACTTCTTAAATATCAGATGATAATAATCTTCAATAGCAACCCTTGCAATTTGGGATTTTATGTTGCCCACACTTTGTTGGCTGGTGAGCTACTTTTGAGATGACCAGCTCACCAGCCAACACAGTGTGGGCACCCCTGCTCTAGAGCTTGTACTGGCGTATGATTTGATTGGCTGACGCTTCCACCGAAAGCTTCAGAAGCTTCAAAAGTTGAACATTGCTCAACGTTTGCAGCCTGAAACGCCAGGAAAGCTCCGCTCTGCTTCCCACAATGCAGTTCGGCGAAAAGTGACGTCACCCCATTCAAAGTGATTGACGCGTTGGAAACCGTTTTTGAAGCTGTCGACGCTGCAGTGCGGACGGGCCGCTGTCCGGAAGACGGTACACGTAACTCTGGATCTGTTTTAATCTATCATGTTCCGCCTCTCTGAGAGGAACAGCTGGCGAACTGACCGCCTCGCCTGCTGATTTCAGATGTGTGCTCTAACATGATATTTATAAATGACTATTATCATTATTATGAGCAAGACAATAAATGGCAAAGATATGTAGAAAATAAACGTAGTTAAGAAACGTTCATAAGAAGCGTAACGTGGGAGAAAATAAGTGTCTGGCTAAACGTAATTGAGAATGCAGTTTAGTTCTGTGGGAACGTCCTTTCTAGGAGACAGGGTTGTTGGAACAGTCGTTCGGCCACTCGATGAGTACCTGACATCGTGGCTCTGGAGCAGCTTTACTCGACATGGAGGAACACCCACACACACGTGCAGGAACACGAGCACGTCCACACACAGAAAAGAAGAAAACACCCATAGTCCTCACAGCGGGGGGGGAACATCTGCGTGCTTTTAAAGAACCGCTGATCACAGCAGGAACTACAACCTCCAGTTTATCCTCAGCTTCACCTGAAGGAGCCGTGAGGAGTCCAGGTGAAGCCCCCACCCCAACACGTCCAATCAGCTGTTAGTCTGACATTAGCATTAGCCCCGTTCATGACTAAAGCATTCCCAAAGTGCTACGAGGGGCACAACACATACTTAAAGAAGTGTAATAAAGGTAAGGTCTGTGGTTAGCGTGTTGTTTTACTATAAGCTCCATTAGTTAATATCTCTGATGGATTCGAAGACGGAGGTTTCTAACAAGTTCCTAAATGAGACGTCCAGACTGATGGAGGCCCGTTAGCACGAAGCCAATTAGATATTCATGCTTTGACTAAATGGATGTGTTCCCCTGTAATGAGACGTGCGTGCATGCGTGCGTGCGTGCGTGTGCGCGCGTGCGTGCGTGTGTGTGTGTGCGTGTGTGTGTGTGTGTGTGTGTGTGTGTGTGTGAGCAGCTGTTTGAGCGGTGGCTGGAGGACGAGGTGTGAAAGTGATGAATAAATGAACTTATTATTCTCTGGAGAAGCAGCAGAATACAGACACAGAACATCAGGATGAAATGAGGGAAAGCCAGAGGGAAGGAGATGAGGAGAGAGGAGATAAGGTGAGAGGGCATGAGGGGAGGAGGAGAGAGGAGGAAGTGAGATACCCTTCCTTTCACTGAACATATAGAAATACATTATTTATCCACAGACTACAGCAGAACAATAACCTTTACCTTCAGCTGTCACACACACACACACACTCAGACACACACACACACACACTCAGACACACACTCACTCACTCAGACACACACACAGACACACACACACACACACACACAGAGACACACACACACTCAGACACACACACAGACACACACACACACACACTCAGACACACACACACACACTCAGACACACACACAGACACACACACACACACACACACAGAGACACACACACACTCAGACACACACACAGACACACACACACAGAGACACACACACACACACTCAGACACACACACACAGACACACACACACACACACACACAGACACACACACACACTCAGACACACACACACTCAGACACACACACAGACACACACACACACACACACACACACACACACAGAGACACACACACACTCAGACACACACACAGACCCACACACACACACACACACACAGAGACACACACCACCACACACACACACTCGACACACACCACAGAACAACACACACACAGCACACACACACACACTCAGACACACACACACTCAGACACACACACAGACACACACACACACACACACACAGAAGACACACACACTCAGACAACCACACACCACCACACACCCCAACACACACACACCAGACACAGCACACACCCCACACACACACACCACAACACAACACACACACACACACACACACTCAGCCACACACTTCACTCACTCAGACCACACCACCCACCACACCACACACACACACAGAGCACACACACTCACTCACACACACAACTACACACACACTCAGACACACACACAACACACACCACACTCAGACAACACACTCCACTCACTCAGACACACACCCACCCCACCACATCAGACACACACCCACACCCACACACCACACACACAACTCAGACACACACACACACTCAGAGACACACACACACACACACTCAGACACACACACACCCACACACACACAAACACACCCACACACACACACACACACACACACACTCAGACACACCCACACACACACACAAACACACACACTCAGACACACACACACACACTCAGACACACACACACACACACACACAGACACACACTCAGACACACACACACACACGCACGCACTCAGACACACACACACACTCAGACACACACACACACACACGCACACTCAGGCACACACACACAATCCAAAGGAACATGGAGGCTGACCCAGAGATGTTTGGGGTCTCATCTTTCTGCCAGCAGCGATGGCTCTTAGCAAATATCAACAGAAAGTAATGCACACACAGGAATCTTATTTGTTAAAGAATTGCTGTGTGTACTTCTTCATTTCATTTCAAACCTTTATTTATCCAGATTGGTCCCATTGAGATCATAGATCTCTTTTTCAGGGAGAGCTGCAGCAAACAGGTTCCACATGAAACATGAAACAATAAAGGACATCATTATATCTACAGGATACATAGTTACAGACATTCACAAGTGCCCATTGTATCAGCAAGCATTTCATTTAGCCTAGCTTCAAAGACATGCAGAGGAATGAGATGCTCAGTTTCAATTCCTGCTGAAGATTGTTCCAGCAAGTGGAGCTGCTCATAAAAGCTGTCTCACCTCAGACAGTCCTTGCTCTCGGCACATCTAACAAGACTACATCCTGTGACCTCAGACAATAGCTGCCGCAACTCTGTGTGATCAGAGAGCAGATATAATACGGGAGTTTACCCAACAAAGCTTTATAGATGAACGTGTCCCAGTGACTGAGCCTCCGTACAGAGAGAGATGGCAGACCTGCCTCGGCATACAGGGTGCAGTGATGAGTCAGCGCTTTACAATGTGGGACAAATCTCAGAGCGCTGTGATACGCAGCATCCAATTTGCTCAGGTAACAGGCAGGTGCATTCATATAGACCAGATCCCCAGAGTCCAGCACAGGTCAAAGGTCACGGAGCCTCTTCCTGGCCTCAAGGAGAAAGCAGGACGTGTTCCTGGAGAAGAACCCTAGCCTCACCCTCAGTTTTTTTAGCAGGTTATTGACATGAAGTTTAAAAGAGAGACAATCATCAAGCAGATACCAAGGTATTTGTAACAGGCAACAACTTCAAGTTTTGTTCCTTGCGTAGTTACAATATCTAAAACAGGCTCTGGAGTCTTTTTAGCTTTTGAAAAGAGCATTACCTTGGTTTGATCCACATTTAAAAGAAGCTTTAGTTCAGAGAGCTGAGTCTGAGTAGTGTTAGAAACAGCTTGTAATTTAACAACAGCCTCTTTAATGGAGGGACCTGCACAATACATCACAGTATCATCCGCATAAAAATGTAAAGTAGCTTCATCCACATTATCACCTACACTGTTAATATATATGGAGAATAAAAGTGGTCCTAAAACAGAGCCTTGTGGTACACCATTAGAAATGTTTAACCACTCAGAAGACAGTCCATCAAAGTGAACACATGGGGACCTTTCAGAGAGGTAGTTCACAAACCACCCACTGCACGGCTGGATATGCCGACACTGAGCAGCCTCTGCTTTAAGATGAGATGATCAACGTGTCAAACGCTTTGGACAGGTCAACAAACAGAGCTGCACAACTCTGCTTATTATCTAAAATAGTAGTAATGTCATTCACCACTTTCATTGTGGCAGTGATGGTGCTGTGTTTCTTTCTGAAGCCTGACTGATGTTTAGACAGGATATCATTTATACATAAAAACTCCTTTACCTGTTCACTCACAAGTCGTTCGAGCACCTTAGCCAGAACTGACAATTTAGAGATTGGCCTATAGTTATTTAAAATAGTTGCCTCCCCTCCTTTCAGTAAAGGCAAGACATAAGCTGACTTCCATACTTTTGGAATTGTGTTCGTGCTGAGGGAGAGGTTAAAAAGAGAAGTGAGAGGTGGAGCAATAAAATCTGCAGCTATCTTTAAAAAGAAAGGTTCTACGTTGTCCGGGCCAGCCGGTTTCCTAGGATCTAACTTGGATAATGCTTCATGAACAATACCAACAGTTAAAGGAGTAAAACTGAAAGGGTTTTCCAGACCACGTTGTTCAGAGTCAAGGATTGGAGCGTTCACAGGAGCCACACAGCCAAACAGAGAGCCACAAGACACAAAGTGCTCATTAAAGCAATGTAGCATAGTAGCCCTGTCTGACATAGTGCCAGATGCTGTGGTGAGGCACGGAGGTAGCTCATTTGGGATATCACCAGTGGAAATTGATTTTATGGCTTTCCAAAATGTCCTAGGATTATTCAGGTTTTCTGTGGTAACTGACAAATAGTACTTTGATTTAGCACTTTTTATTTGGGATGTGAAGCTATTTCTTAGCTGCCTAAAGCGCAGCCACTCTACCTCTGAGCCTGATTTCCTAGCCTTAGCCCAAGCATTATTTCTCTCATGAAGGAGACTGGACAGCTCAGCAGAAAACCAGGGATTGTTTCGTCCCTTCACTCTAAATGTACGCAGAGGTGCATGTCTATCTATCATTTTCATAAAACCAAGATAAAAATAAGACCATGCAGTTTCTACATCAGCACACACATTGATTCTACCCCAATCAAAATCAAACAGATCATGTAAAAAACCCTGCTCCACAAAGTGTCTCTCTTTGTGATGACACGTGGTTTAACCTTTTGGACCTTAGTGTCCCTAATTGTGGCCACAACACAGTGGTCACTCACATCATTAGCAGATACTCCCACAGATGAGTATTTATGTGGAACATTTGTTAAAATTAGATCAATTAAGGAGGATTTATTTGGGGACTTAATATTTGGGCGAGTAGGACTGTCTATAATCTGGGTAAAATTCAAAGAGGTACACAGGTTTTTAAAATCCTCTGACACAGAAGTTAACCAGTCCCAATTAAAATCACCAAGCAGCACTATCTCCTTGTAGGAAAGTTGCGATAACAGTTTTGCCATTTATGTAAATGTCAGAGGCCAAAATGGATTTATCTAGCCACGTTTCTGATAAGACAATGACATCAGCATCAGTCGAACTCGCCCAAATACGGACAAAATCTAATTTAGGTAACAGACTACGCACATTTAAATGAATTAAACCTAGCCCAGATCTAGATATAAGATCAGCAGGAGTAGCTGTTTGACTAATAGGCCTACTGCTCGGTGGACCTGGCTGTACATTTCCTGATAGTAACAACAATAAAAATACCAAGCACCTTTTCCTCTTAATCAACACACACACATTGTCAGCTGTTCTAGAGTCACCAGCAAACTTCGCGAAAGTGAGATTAGAGTTTAAAAAAACAATTCTGAAGGACCATCGTGGCAGGCATGTGAGAAAGACAAACATTTTCCGAAATGAATGTCCGCGACAGTGCAACCAGCAATTGTTTGTGCAACACCTCCGAAACTGTACAGGGGATGTCCACTGCGGGCGGCAGAACATACCCGAGTCCAGTAGATTGTTCAGGACGACTAGCGATCTTCTCCTTGTCCAGCACAGCCAAGAAAAGGCACAGCAGTATCCACGCTGTTCCCGGAGCAAGGTGGAACCAGGCCTCAGCTACAGCAGCACAGCAGAGCAGAGCAGGTGGAACCAGGCCTCAGCTACAGCAGAGCAGAGCAGGTGGAACTAGGCCTCAGCTACAGCAGCACAGCAGAGTAGAGCAGGTGGAACCAGGCCTCAGCTACAGCAGCACAGCAGAGCAGAGCAGGTGGAACTAGGCCTCAGCTACAGCAGCACAGCAGAGCAGAGCAGGTGGAACTAGGCCTCAGCTACAGCAGCACAGCAGAGCAGAGCAGGTGGAACCAGGCCTCAGCTACAGCAGCACAGCAGAGTAGAGCAGGTAATCCCACCGCGTCACACCGGCTGTTTAATCCACTTTACATCTCCTTTACATCTCCGCCGGTAGCACAGGCTCGGAGAGGAGCGGCGATACGTGGTGTGAGGAGCGGCGAGAAGGGCGGCGAGAGTGTGTGTGTGTGTGTGTGTGTGTGTGTGTGTGTGTGTGTGTGTGTGCGCGTGCGTGTGTGTGTGTGTGTGTGTGTGTGTCTGAGTGTGTGTGTGTGTGTGTGTTCCCCGTAATTCCCTCCCCCCCCCCCCCCCCCCCCCCATATAACCAGTTTAATCCTGGATGCTTGATGTGTTACGGTCCATCCACACTACAGCGTCGACGGTCGCCGAACTGAATTGTGGGTAGCAGAGCGAGGCGTCTCCGGTGTCAGAAGTTGAACAATGTTCAACTTCTGTCGCCTGGACGCCGGAGTAGCCAGCGCCAGCCAATCAAATCCCGTTTCCCAAAATCTGACAGCTGAAGCCGTAGCCAATCAAACCGCGTCTAAGCTGGGAGAGATATCCCGCCGTTCATTTCTATATTTCAAAAAGAGTCGGAGGAGAAACTAACTATCGCCGTAGCAACTCACCCGGTTGTGTATGACCAGACCCTCTTCACCTACCGGGACACAAACCGGAGGAACCAGCATGGAGGGAGGTGGCAGAGGCAGTGGGGGAACTGGTAGGTTTTCGCCTGTTTGGGGAGTTTATATATATATATATATTTATATATATATATATATATATATATATATTGTTCCCATAAAACCCCCGGGGTTTTTTGCTTTGTATGTCGGGGGCGGGAGATTCATGTGATTGGTTGTTGGCTTGTGTTTAAAAAATAAATAAATAAACTTATTTGTAAAGTGGGGGGCCACAGACGGGACATGTCCCCCCTGTCCCCAGTGGAAATTAGGCCATGCATGTGTGTGCGTCAAGTGCAATAAATGAATATGTAAGTTGCAACACACACAGTGAAGGATGCTCGACAGGCTGCTCGACGGGGCGGATGTGACGGTCGCGCTCCTTATGAAGCGGTGAGCTGCCGCTCCACACTGCTTTTCTTCCCGACTGCAACGCTGGTCCCGCAAATCAAGCAAGAAGGTGATTGGTCGATATTCCCTGTGGGGGAGGAGGGGCGTTAGACAGAGATAGAGATAGAATTGTAGTAAGCAGGTAGAGGTTTGAACAACGGAGCTATGATCGGAGCTATGATCAGGAGAAAGGGCCGTGACACGTTATCTAGTTCTGAGTCCTATGCAGAGTCCTTCAGAGCATCTGCTTCATTGATCTGTTACATCAGCTAATGTCCTGCAGGTGAGGACGATGACGAGGAGAAGAAGATGAAGATGAGGAAGAGGAGGATGATGAGGAGGGGGAGAAGTTGAAAGGCAGAGAGGAGCTGTCTGCCAGAGGCTGGGGGTTAGCGGGTCTGAGTGGGGCTGAGTGGAGGGGCGGCCTTTAAACACTCTCACCTGTCATCCTAATTGCTCTGAGTGTCGGAGCTGCCGTCCAATTAGACGCTCCTCTCCGTCGTCTGGGAGGCGAGCCGCTTCCTATTCCAATCAGACGCTCAGATACTTCACTTCTAACACGGCGACAATGACATTAATTATCAGAGTAACAGTTATCTGCAGGGAAACAAGTGATTAGAGATGTCAATTAGTCGCTGAGGACGGAGGAGACGCTCTGAGGGGACGAGAGGACGAGGGGACGAGAGGACGAGAGGACGAGAGGACGAGAGCAGGAAGCTCGCTGAGAAACGTTCTGCTTCAAAGGGCTGCGTTTAAAAAGCTCAAACTCTCTCAGTCCAACACCACGTCCTCTCTTTCAGAACAACAGTCCAGTTCCGCCAAGACAGGGAGAGAGAGAGAGGGAGAGAGAGAGAGAGAGAGAGAGAGAGAGAGAGAGAGGGAGAGAGAGAGGGAGGGAGAGAGAGAGAGGGAGGGAGAGAGAGAGAGAGGGAGAGAGAGAGGGAGAGAGAGAGAGGAGAGGGAGAGAGAGGGAGAGAGAGAGAGAGAGAGAGCAGTTTGTCTAAATCAGGGGGGGGAACCTTTTCCTCTCAAGGGCCATTTCAAATTTTTCAACATCCTCCGAGGGCCGTACAGATTTGACCTCCGCTTAAAAATACTAAAATCACAGCCCATTCATTTGGCCTTTCTTTCATGCTGTGCAAAGACAAAAAGATTATTTTGTTTAATGTTGAAGTTAAAGCATCAATCTGGAGCACTTTGAGAGCAACATGAGAGATCCATGGAAACATCTCAGCACCAGATGAAACACAACTGGAAGCAGATTTATTTTTCTTTATGGGTATTTTACAAATCACTCTCCTTTCAAACTGTATTCTTGTTTATTAATAACAACTTTGTTGTACTATCATATAGTATTTTATAACTATTTACTTTATTCTCTTATTTTACAACTGTAATGATCATATAAAGATGTGCCTTTACCTCACTGGTTGGAGAAAAAGCTTCTTATATTCGTTAGCATAGCTAGCTAACAGATGCTAATACAACACAGTTATTGACTGTCTGACGGATGAGCAGATCGCCACCGGGCTCTCAGCTAGAGACACAGCCAGGCAGAAACTGCGGCATGTGTCCGGCTCCTTATGGGTACTGCAATTTTTGGAAGGGCCGGAGCTGCGTTCTGGTGCTCTCCGTCAGAACTGCACCCCTGTCAGACGAGACATGACGTGATGACACGTTAGGCTCGTGTTGTGTTCAAGGACCCTGACCTTGGCCAGGAAAAACAGGCACTCGCTTGTTTAATTTGTTTGCGGTCTAGATTTAAAAAAAAAAAAAAAATCTTTTTTGTGTGTGTTTATAAATTACCTCGAGGGCCGTACCAAATGGTCTCGGGGGCCGTATACGGCCCGGGGACCGGAGGTTCCCCACCCCTGCTCTAAATGCTAAAGACGTTGTTTTGTTGCAGAAGTTCTTCAGTCCTTGATTTCTTGTGAATCTCTTTGATCTGAAGATAAACTGAAGCCATTTCTAAATGAACCCATAAGTGAGTTTTAAATCCACTTAGTTTCTCAGGAAGTGATGAAGAGGAGCTCAGGGAAGTGATGAAGAGGAGCTCAGGGAAGTGATGAAGAGGAGCTCAGGAAGTGATGAAGAGGAGCTCAGGGAGTGATGAAGAGGAGCTCAGGGAGTGATGAAGAGGAGCTCAGGAGTGATGAAGAGGAGCTCAGGGAGTGATGAAGAGGAGCTCAGGGAGTGATGAAGAGGAGCTCAGGAAGTGATGAAGAGGAGCTCAGGGAGTGATGAAGAGGAGCTCAGGGAGTGATGAAGAGGAGCTCAGGAAGTGATGAAGAGGAGCTCAGGGAGTGATGAAGAGGAGCTCAGGGAGTGATGAAGAGGAGCTCAGGGAGTGATGAAGAGGAGCTCAGGGAGTGATGAAGAGGAGCTCAGGGAAGTGATGAAGAGGAGCTCAGGGAGTGATGAAGAGGAGCTCAGGGAGTGATGAAGAGGAGCTCAGGAAGTGATGAAGAGGAGCTCAGGAAGTGATGAAGAGGAGCTCAGGGAGTGATGAAGAGGAGCTCAGGGAGTGATGAAGAGGAGCTCAGGGAGTGATGAAGAGGAGCTCAGGAAGTGATGAAGAGGAGCTCAGGGAGTGATGAAGAGGAGCTCAGGGAGTGATGAAGAGTATCTCAGGAAGTGATGAAGAGGAGCTCAGGAAGTGATGAAGAGGAGCTCAGGAAGTGATGAAGAGGTGCTCAGGAAGTGATGAAGAGGTGCTCAGGAAGTGATGAAGAGGAGCTCAGGAAGTGATGAAGAGGAGCTCAGGAAGTGATGAAGAGGAGCTCAGGAAGTGATGAAGAGGAGCAGACATTTAGATGAAATGTGTGAGATGGGAAATATCTGATTTCTCAGCTGGAGTCCTTCTGAGCCGGCTCTCTGGTTCCTCGCTGTCTCCTCTGCAGTTCTCGGGTCAACGTGGATCTAATGTGATCGTCATCGGTCTGCTTTAGATTTCAAATGATGACCTGAGTAAGTGATGAAGGTCAGAGTGTGCTTTGAAGCCATTTCATAACCACTGACTTTGAGCTGGTTGAAAGAAGCTGGGCTTTTTCATCAGAATGACTTTACCTGAGCAGTGACTTGAGACTTGCTTGATACCTGTAGGTCCAGACTTGGGACTTGCTTGATACTTGTAGGTCCAGACTTGAGACTTGCTTGATACTTGTAGGTCCAGACTTGGGACTTGCTTGATACTTATAGGTCCAGACTTGAGACTTGCTTGATACTTGTAGGTCCAGACTTGAGACTTGCTTGATACTTGTAGGTCCAGACTTGAGACTTGCTTGATACTTGTAGGTCCAGACTTGGGACTTGCTTGATACTTGTAGGTCCAGACTTGGGACTTGCTTGATACCTGTAGGTCCAGACTTGGGACTTGCTTGATACTTGTAGGTCCAGACTTGGGACTTGCTTGATACCTGTAGGTCCAGACTTGGGACTTGCTTGATACTTGTAGGTCCAGACTTGGGACTTGCTTGATACTTGTAGGTCCAGACTTGGGACTTGCTTGATACCTGTAGGTCCAGACTTGAGACTTGCTTGATACTTGTAGGTCCAGACTTGGGACTTGCTTGATACCTGTAGGTCCAGACTTGAGACTTGCTTGATACTTGTAGGTCCAGACTTGGGACTTGCTTGATACTTGTAGGTCCAGACTTGGGACTTGCTTGATACTTGTAGGTCCAGACTTGGGACTTGCTTGATACTTGTAGGTCCAGACTTGAGACTTGCTTGATACTTGTAGGTCCAGACTTGGGACTTGCTTGATACTTGTAGGTCCAGACTTGAGACTTGCTTGATACTTGTAGGTCCAGACTTGGGACTTGCTTGATACTTGTAGGTCCAGACTTGGGACTTGCTTGATACTTGTAGGTCCAGACTTGGGACTTGCTTGATACTTGTAGGTCCAGACTTGAGACTTGCTTGATACCTGTAGGTCCAGACTTGGGACTTGCTTGATACTTGTAGGTCCAGACTTGAGACTTGCTTGATACCTGTAGGTCCAGACTTGGGACTTGCTTGATACTTGTAGGTCCAGACTTGGGACTTGCTTGATACCTGTAGGTCCAGACTTGAGACTTGCTTGATACTTGTAGGTCCAGACTTGAGACTTGCTTGATACTTGTAGGTCCAGACTTGAGACTTGCTTGATACCTGTAGGTCCAGACTTGAGACTTGCTTGATACTTGTAGGTCCAGACTTGGGACTTGCTTGATACTTGTAGGTCCAGACTTGGGACTTGCTTGATACTTGTAGGTCCAGACTTGGGACTTGCTTGATACTTGTAGGTCCAGACTTGAGACTTGCTTGATACTTGTAGGTCCAGACTTGGGACTTGCTTGATACTTGTAGGTCCAGACTTGGGACTTGCTTGATACCTGTAGGTCCAGACTTGAGACTTGCTTGATACTTGTAGGTCCAGACTTGGGACTTGCTTGATACCTGTAGGTCCAGACTTGAGACTTGCTTGATACTTGTAGGTCCAGACTTGAGACTTGCTTGATACTTGTAGGTCCAGACTTGGGACTTGCTTGATACCTGTAGGTCCAGACTTGAGACTTGCTTGATACTTGTAGGTCCAGACTTGGGACTTGCTTGATACTTGTAGGTCCAGACTTGGGACTTGCTTGATACTTGTAGGTCCAGACTTGGGACTTGCTTGATACTTGTAGGTCCAGACTTGGGACTTGCTTGATACTTGTAGGTCCAGACTTGAGACTTGCTTGATTCTTGTAGGTCCAGACTTGAGACTTGTTGATACTTGTAAGTCCAGACTTTAGACTTGCTTGATACCTGTAGGTCCAGACTTGAGACTTGCTTGATACTTGTAGGTCCAGACTTGGGACTTGCTTGATACTTGTAGGTCCAGACTTGAGACTTGCTTGATTCTTGTAGGTCCAGACTTGAGACTTGCTTGATACTTGTAGGTCCAGACTTTAGACTTGCTTGATACCTGTAGGTCCAGACTTGAGACTTGCTTGATACTTGTAGGTCCAGACTTGAGACTTGCTTGATACCTGTAGGTCCAGACTTGGGACTTGCTTGATACTTGTAGGTCCAGACTTGAGACTTGCTTGATACCTGTAGGTCCAGACTTGGGACTTGCTTGATACCTGTAGGTCCAGACTTGGGACTTGCTTGATACTTGTAGGTCCAGACTTGGGACTTGCTTGATACCTGTAGGTCCAGACTTGAGACTTGCTTGATACTTGTAGGTCCAGACTTGGGACTTGCTTGATACTTGTAGGTCCAGACTTGGGACTTGCTTGATACTTGTAGGTCCAGACTTGGGACTTGCTTGATACTTGTAGGTCCAGACTTGGGACTTGCTTGATACTTGTAGGTCCAGACTTGAGACTTGCTTGATTCTTGTAGGTCCAGACTTGAGACTTGCTTGATACTTGTAGGTCCAGACTTTAGACTTGCTTGATACTGTAGGTCCAGACTTGAGACTTGCTTGATACTTGTAGGTCCAGACTTTGGACTTGCTTGATACCTGTAGGTCCAGACTTGAGACTTGCTTGATACCTTGTAGGTCCAGACTTGGGGACTTTGCCTTGATACCTGTAGGTCCAGACTTGAGACTTGCTTGATAATTGTAGGGTCCAGACTTGGGACTTGCTTGATACCTGTAGGTCCAGACTTGAGACTTGCTTGATACTTGTAGGTCCAGACTTGGGACTTGCTTGATACTTGTAGGTCCAGACTTGGGACTTGCTTGATACTTGTAGGTCCAGACTTGGGACTTGCTTGATACTTGTAGGTCCAGACTTGGGACTTGCTTGATACTTGTAGGTCCAGACTTGAGACTTGCTTGATACTTGTAGGTCCAGACTGGGACTTGCTTGATACTTGTAGGTCCAGACTTGGGACTTGCTTGATACCTGTAGGTCCAGACTTGAGACTTGCTTGATACTTGTAGGTCCAGACTTGGGACTTGCTTGATACCTGTAGGTCCAGACTTGAGACTTGCTTGATACTTGTAGGTCCAGACTTGAGACTTGCTTGATACTTGTAGGTCCAGACTTGGGACTTGCTTGATACCTGTAGGTCCAGACTTGAGACTTGCTTGATACTTGTAGGTCCAGACTTGGGACTTGCTTGATACTTGTAGGTCCAGACTTGGGACTTGCTTGATACTTGTAGGTCCAGACTTGGGACTTGCTTGATACTTGTAGGTCCAGACTTGGGACTTGCTTGATACTTGTAGGTCCAGACTTGAGACTTGCTTGATTCTTGTAGGTCCAGACTTGAGACTTGTTGATACTTGTAAGTCCAGACTTTAGACTTGCTTGATACCTGTAGGTCCAGACTTGAGACTTGCTTGATACTTGTAGGTCCAGACCTTGGGACTTGCTTGATACTTGTAGGTCCAGACTTGAGACTTGCTTGATTCTTGTAGGTCCAGACTTGAGACTTGCTTGATACTTGTAGGTCCAGACTTTAGACTTGCTTGATACCTGTAGGTCCAGACTTGAGACTTGCTTGATACTTGTAGGTCCAGACTTGAGACTTGCTTGATACCTGTAGGTCCAGACTTGGGACTTGCTTGATACTTGTAGGTCCAGACTTGAGACTTGCTTGATACCTGTAGGTCCAGACTTGGGACTTGCTTGATACCTGTTAGGTCCAGACTTGGGACTTGCTTGATACTTGTAGGTCCAGACTTGGGACTTGCTTGATACCTGTAGGTCCAGACTTGAGACTTGCTTGATACTGTAGGTCCAGACTTGGGACTTGCTTGATACTTGTAGGTCCAGACTTGAGACTTGCTTGATACTTGTAGGTCCAGACTTGAGACTTTGCTTGATACTTGTAGGTCCAGACTTGGGACTTGCTTGATACCTGTAGGTCCAGACTTGAGACTTGCTTGATACTTGTAGGTCCAGACTTGGGACTTGCTTGATACTTGTAGGTCCAGACTTGGGACTTGCTTGATACTTGTAGGTCCAGACTTGAGACTTGCTTGATTCTTGTAGGTCCAGACTTGAGACTTGCTTGATACTTGTAGGTCCAGACTTTAGACTTGCTTGATACCTGTAGGTCCAGACTTGAGACTTGCTTGATACTTGTAGGTCCAGACTTGGGACTTGCTTGATACCTGTAGGTCCAAACTTGAGACTTGCTTGATACTTGTAGGTCCAGACTTGGGACTTGCTTGATACCTGTAGGTCCAGACTTGAGACTTGCTTGATACTTGTAGGTCCAGACTTGAGACTTGCTTGATACTTGTAGGTCCAGACTTGGGACTTGCTTGATACCTGTAGGTCCAGACTTGAGACTTGCTTGATACTTGTAGGTCCAGACTTGGGACTTGCTTGATACTTGTAGGTCCAGACTTGGGACTTGCTTGATACTTGTAGGTCCAGACTTGGGACTTGCTTGATACTTGTAGGTCCAGACTTGAGACTTGCTTGATTCTTGTAGGTCCAGACTTGAGACTTGCTTGATACTTGTAGGTCCAGACTTTAGACTTGCTTGATACCTGTAGGTCCAGACTTGAGACTTGCTTGATACTTGTAGGTCCAGACTTTGGACTTGCTTGATACCTGTAGGTCCAGACTTGAGACTTGCTTGATACTTGTAGGTCCAGACTTGGGACTTGCTTGATACCTGTAGGTCCAGACTTGAGACTTGCTTGATAATTGTAGGTCCAGACTTGGGACTTGCTTGATACCTGTAGGTCCAGACTTGAGACTTGCTTGATACTTGTAGGTCCAGACTTGGGACTTGCTTGATACTTGTAGGTCCAGACTTGAGACTTGCTTGATTCTTGTAGGTCCAGACTTGAGACTTGCTTGATACCTGTAGGTCCAGACTTGAGACTTGCTTGATACTTGTAGGTCCAGACTTGGGACTTGCTTGATACTTGTAGGTCCAGACTTGAGACTTGCTTGATTCTTGTAGGTCCAGACTTGAGACTTGCTTGATACTTGTAGGTCCAGACTTGGGACTTGCTTGATACTTGTAGGTCCAGACTTGAGACTTGCTTGATTCTTGTAGGTCCAGACTTGAGACTTGCTTGATACTTGTAGGTCCAGACTTGGGACTTGCTTGATACTTGTAGGTCCAGACTTGAGACTTGCTTGATTCTTGTAGGTCCAGACTTGAGACTTGCTTGATACTTGTAGGTCCAGACTTTAGACTTGCTTGATACCTGTAGTCCAGACTTGAGACTTGCTTGATACTTGTAGGTCCAGACTTGGGACTTGCTTGATACCTGTAGGTCCAGACTTGAGACTTGCTTGATACTTGTAGGTCCAGACTTGGGACTTGCTTGATACCTGTAGGTCCAGACTTGAGACTTGCTTGATACTTGTAGGTCCAGACTTGAGACTTGCTTGATACTTGTAGGTCCAGACTTGGGACTTGCTTGATACTTGTAGGTCCAGACTTGGGACTTGCTTGATACTTGTAGGTCCAGACTTGGGACTTGCTTGATACTTGTAGGTCCAGACTTGAGACTTGCTTGATTCTTGTAGGTCCAGACTTGAGACTTGCTTGATACTTGTAGGTCCAGACTTGAGACTTGCTTGATACTTGTAGGTCCAGACTTGGGACTTGCTTGATACCTGTAGGTCCAGACTTGAGACTTGCTTGATACTTGTAGGTCCAGACTTGGGACTTGCTTGATACTTGTAGGTCCAGACTTGGGACTTGCTTGATACTTGTAGGTCCAGACTTGGGACTTGCTTGATACTTGTAGGTCCAGACTTGAGACTTGCTTGATTCTTGTAGGTCCAGACTTGAGACTTGCTTGATACTTGTAGGTCCAGACTTTAGACTTGCTTGATACCTGTAGGTCCAGACTTGAGACTTGCTTGATACTTGTAGGTCCAGACTTGGGACTTGCTTGATACCTGTAGGTCCAGACTTGAGACTTGCTTGATACTTGTAGGTCCAGACTTGGGACTTGCTTGATACCTGTAGGTCCAGACTTGAGACTTGCTTGATACTTGTAGGTCCAGACTTGGGACTTGCTTGATACTTGTAGGTCCAGACTTGGGACTTGCTTGATACTTGTAGGTCCAGACTTGGGACTTGCTTGATACTTGTAGGTCCAGACTTGGGACTTGCTTGATACTTGTAGGTCCAGACTTGAGACTTGCTTGATTCTTGTAGGTCCAGACTTGAGACTTGCTTGATACTTGTAGGTCCAGACTTTAGACTTGCTTGATACCTGTAGGTCCAGACTTGAGACTTGCTTGATACTTGTAGGTCCAGACTTGGGACTTGCTTGATACCTGTAGGTCCAGACTTGAGACTTGCTTGATACTTGTAGGTCCAGACTTGGGACTTGCTTGATACCTGTAGGTCCAGACTTGAGACTTGCTTGATACTTGTAGGTCCAGACTTGAGACTTGCTTGATACTTGTAGGTCCAGACTTGGACTTGCTTGATACCTGTAGGTCCAGACTTGAGACTTGCTTGATTCTTGTAGGTCCAGACTTGAGACTTGCTTGATACTTGTAGGTCCAGACTTGAGACTTGCTTGATACTTGTAGGTCCAGACTTGGGACTTGCTTGATACCTGTAGGTCCAGACTTGAGACTTGCTTGATACTTGTAGGTCCAGACTTGGGACTTGCTTGATACTTGTAGGTCCAGACTTGGGACTTGCTTGATACCTGTAGGTCCAGACTTGAGACTTGCTTGATACTTGTAGGTCCAGACTTGAGACTTGCTTGATACTTGTAGGTCCAGACTTGGGACTTGCTTGATACCTGTAGGTCCAGACTTGAGACTTGCTTGATACTTGTAGGTCCAGACTTGGGACTTGCTTGATACTTGTAGGTCCAGACTTGGGACTTGCTTGATACTTGTAGGTCCAGACTTGGGACTTGCTTGATACTTGTAGGTCCAGACTTGGGACTTGCTTGATACTTTTAGGTCCAGACTTGGGACTTGCTTGATACTTGTAGGTCCAGACTTGAGACTTGCTTGATTCTTGTAGGTCCAGACTTGAGACTTGCTTGATACTTGTAGGTCCAGACTTTAGACTTGCTTGATACCTGTAGGTCCAGACTTGAGACTTGCTTGATACTTGTAGGTCCAGACTTTGGACTTGCTTGATACCTGTAGGTCCAGACTTGAGACTTGCTTGATACTTGTAGGTCCAGACTTGAGACTTGCTTGATACTTGTAGGTCCAGACTTGGGACTTGCTTGATACCTGTAGGTCCAGACTTGAGACTTGCTTGATACTTGTAGGTCCAGACTTGGGACTTGCTTGATACTTGTAGGTCCAGACTTGGGACTTGCTTGATACTTGTAGGTCCAGACTTGGGACTTGCTTGATACTTGTAGGTCCAGACTTGGGACTTGCTTGATACTTGTAGGTCCAGACTTGAGACTTGCTTGATTCTTGTAGGTCCAGACTTGAGACTTGCTTGATACTTGTAGGTCCAGACTTTAGACTTGCTTGATACCTGTAGGTCCAGACTTGAGACTTGCTTGATACTTGTAGGTCCAGACTTGGGACTTGCTTGATACCTGTAGGTCCAGACTTGAGACTTGCTTGATACTTGTAGGTCCAGACTTGGGACTTGCTTGATACCTGTAGGTCCAGACTTGAGACTTGCTTGATACTTGTAGGTCCAGACTTGGGACTTGCTTGATACTTGTAGGTCCAGACTTGGGACTTGCTTGATACCTGTAGGTCCAGACTTGGGACTTACTCCCACCTCTGCTACATGCTAGTGGAGCTGATGGGTGTAACAGAGTGTGAGAGAGAAACAGGGTGTGACTCAGGTGAGGAAGGTGGCTGAGAAATGCTAATGCAGAAAATAGATAAGTGAGGGAGCAGACTGTGACAAGACCCCCCCCCCCCCCCCCCCTGTAATAAATCTGAATCCTTTAAGAGATGTAAACCCTCATTAATCATCCAGACCTTCATTAGACTGTCTCTGTTTCATGGACGTGTGTTTATTGACACAACCTTGATGAATTCTGGCAATATAGAGACAAACAAGGTGTTAGAGGACTGTCTGCACACACACACACACACACACACACACACACACACACACACACACACACACACACACACAGCATTATCTCTGAGGGCTGCGGACACAATGTGCTGTTTGCTTTGTGATTATTATTTTCATTTGATTGGACAGTTTTTTGACACTTGCATTATAATATGGACGCTTTAATGGGGTTCAGAATAACGTGTGTGTGTGTGTGTGTGTGTGTGTGTGTGTGTGTGTGTGTGTGTGTGTGTGTGTGTGTGTGTGTGTGTGTGTGTGTGTGTGTGTGTGTGTGTGTGTGTGTGTGTGTGTGTGTGTGTGTGTGTGTGTGTGTGTGTGTGTGTGTGTGTGTGTGTGTGTGTGTGTGTGTGTGTGTGTGTGTGTGTGTGTGTTAGTTAATCCCCTTAGCTTCATTAAAGCTGACGTGACGGGATTAGCAGAGGTGAATGTAAATGAAGATAATTCCTGAAGAAATTGAAACAGCAAGAGATTAATACGTCAGGAGGGAGACAAACATCATCAGAGCAGAAATTAATGAATCCCTGCAGGAGGCCACACACACACACACACACACACACACACACACACACACACACAGCCACACACACACACACACACACACACAGCCACACACACAGCCACACCCACACACACAGCCACACACACTGTTAATTAGTGAGGCGGGAGAGGGAGGATTAATGTGTCCTCCTATAGCAAGAGCATGTTCAAAAATGATTAATGTGTGACTGTCTCCTCTTCCATCTTCCCACGTGACCACATGCTGGCTCCTGATTGGCTGAGGGCCAGGATTGTGTGTGTGTGTGTGTGTGTGTGTGTGTGTGTGTGTGTGTGTGTGTGTGTGTGTGTGTGTGTGTGTGTGTGTGTGTGTGTGTGTGTGTGTGTGTGTGTGTGTGTGTGTGTGTGTGTGTGTGTGTGTGTGTGTGTGTGTGTGTGTGTGTGTGTGTGTGTGTGTGTGTGTGTGTGTGTGTGTGTGTGTGTGTGTGTGTGTGTGTGTGTGTGTGGGGGGGGGGGGGAGGGGGTCAGAGATTAGCTTGAGATGTGAGATATGAATTTCATCTGAAATAACTGTGATTAATATCAGCTGTTACTGACAAGCCCTGGCCCCCGCCTCATGTTAAATATGCCCCCTTACACACACACACACACACACACACACACACACACACACACACACACACACACACACACACACACACACACACAGGGGCTAATCTGTAACACAGAGCATTACAGGCCTGTCATATATGCAGTATTAAGTAATCAGATTACAGTAATCCCTTTGTGTTCCTGTTGTACCGCAGCCAGCATGAAATGTGTTCTAAAGAACCTGACATCAAATCTCTACCATATTCACATAATCCCCCTTCACACACACACACACACACACACACACACACACACACACACACACACACACACACACACACACACCTCCCTCCTCTTTAATCCGCTTCGCCTTCTCAGTGTGTGTGTGTAATAATGCATGCTCTGTATCCAGAGGCTAATCCTGCACTGAGTCAGGGGCAGGAGTGTGTGTGTGTGTGTGTGTGTGTGTGTGTGTGTGTGTGTGTGTGTGTGTGTGTGTGTGTGTGTGTGTGTGTGTGTGTGTGTGTGTGTGTGTGTGTGTGTGTGTGTGTGTGTGTGTGTGTGTGTGTGTGTGTGTGTGTGTGTGTGTGTGTGTGTGTGTGTGTGTGTGTGTGTGTGTGTGTGTGTTCACATGCATGTGATTGCTCTTTTTCACACCCTCTGCATGTGGATAAATCTGTTAGCTACAATCAATACTGAAACTACTAGTCAGCACTGAGGAGAGTGCTGTGTGTGTGTGTGTGTGTGTGTGTGTGTGTGTGTGTGTGTGTGTGTGTGTGTGTGTGTGTGTGTGTGTGTGTGTGTGTGTGTGTGTGTGTGTGTGTGTGTGTGTGTGTGTGTGTGTGTGTGTGTGTGTGTGTGTGTGTGTGTGTGTGTGTGTGTGTGTGTACTGTGAGAGGCATTGTGCATTGTCTGTAATAAAGCTCCTGCAATAGTTGCAAAGTATTCTTCTTAGGAGACACGGTGCTTATATCACATTTTATTTCATGTTTCATCGTCCTCACCTGTCAGTTTAAACACACCTGAACACACACCTGAACACACACCTGAACACACACCTGAACACACACCTGTTCCCACTCTGGGCTGCAGTGGAATAGTCCGTTTCTCTGAGGAACCTTCCTGACGGAGTGAACTGACCCGGAAGGCCCTCAGTGATACGAGCTGTTCCAATTCTCTAGTCTAGATGAAAGGAAAGGAGGTTTCAAGCTTCCTTTATAGTCTCCTTTAGCTTAGGAGCCACTGGACCTCCCTCACCGAGAGGAGAGGAGAAAGTGCTGCCCCACAATGCATTGCAGCTGCAGCATTTGCCGTCACTCAACAGTCGGCCGTTCACGGAAACAACCGATGATGACGGAGAAATGATATCATGAAAGTCACGGTGCTTATTAAGCTTTTTAAAACGTGGGTGGTGAGTTACAAAGTGCTTTCATTTTATTTCTAACCTTTATTCCAGAGACCTGCAGCAAACAGGTTCCACGTGAAACATGGAACAACAGAGGACATCATACAACATATTTACAGGATGCATTTACATAGTTATAGACATTTACAAGTGCCCATAGTTTCACTTAGCCGAGCTCTAAGACATGCAGAGGAAGGAGATGAACAGCTGTCTCACCTCGGACAGTCCTCGCTCTCGGCACATCTAACAAGACCACATCGTGCGACCTCAGACAGGAGCAGCTGCTCTCTGTGAGGTCAGAGAGCAGCTGGAATACGGGAGTTCACCCACATGGCTCCGAGGCAGACCTGCCGGCGTACAGCGCGCAGTGATGAGTCAGCGCTTTACAGGCTGTGACACATCTCAGCGCTGTGATACGCAGCATCTAACCTGTTCAGGCAACAGGCAGGTGCATTCAGATAGACCAGACCCCCAGAGTCCAGCACAGGTCAAAGGTCACGGAGCCTCTTCCTGGCCTCAAGGAGAAGCAGGACGTGTTCCTGGAGAAGAACCCTAGCCTCACCCTCAGCTCCTCAGCAGGTTAGAGACCTGAGGTTTAGAGGAGAGACAAGCATCAAGCAGATACCCAGGTGTTTGTAACAGGAACCACTTTGAGTTTTGTTCCTTGCGTAGTTCCAATATCCAAAGTGGTCTCTGGAGTCTGTTTGGCTTTAGAGAAGAGCGTTACCTCGGTTTGAGTTCAGAGAGCTGAGTCTGAATCATGTTAAAAACTGCCTGTAATTGAACGTTCAAAGTGCTTTGTTCTGAACGTTCATCAGTATTATAATAAAGAGAGAAATATGAACGTTAGTTTTCACTGAAATGATCAAATAAAGTCTCTCAGTCTTCACTGAGCTGTGTGGGGTTTGTTCAGCGTCTAAAAGATGTCTGAATGGTGATATACTCAGAGACAGATGTTAAGGACTAACGTTTATAATAAATACATCTGTATTGATTTAAGATCTTTAGTTCATACAATCATACGTATTGGGATCATTGGTGTTAACGTGGACCGGAGGGAGAGGGGGACGAGCAGAAGTTTCACTTTCCTTTTTATTTCAGTTCCAGCTTTGGTCCTGAAGAATCTGTTTCTCTGTTGTCCACGTTCATAAAGCAAAGCAGCAGCATCAGAGCACGGAGCAGAGTCTCTAGATGAGTTCACAGCAGTCCCTCGTTCTTATTAAACATCCATGTTGTAGTCCGCTGTATAGAAAACTGTGGTTTCCATGGTTACCCCACAGCAGCAGACGCACATTCAGGACGTCCGCTGGCGCATCAGAAACATGTCGATAGTGAAGTGCAGTCGATTCTCTAAAGTACCGCAGTCTCTTCTCCTAAGTCCTTTTGAGTTCTCCTGTCCACTATCCCTTAAGGCCCCGTCACACTGTCCCGAAGTGTACACCCGATGGACTCACGAATATAGAATTGTGAATTTCGCACGAAGATGCCCCGAACCACACGAAGGCAACATTCACGTTACATTTAAGACGTACAACTGCAACGAAAGTACCACAAACAATGATGTTACAGTACTATGATACTGCACTGATATCTTCAGACTTTGATCTTTACTTTCTCCGTCTTTATATGTAGAAGATATTACGTTTTCTCCGTCATGTTGTTTCCATAGCAACAACAACTTCCTGTCAACTCGCCTTCAAAATAA
>NW_027262205.1:0-38045 GCF_902827115.2 Pseudochaenichthys georgianus | reverse complement strand
GAACAATATTAGCTCTCTCTCTCTCCTGGATAATTGCTGTTTTGTCTCCACTGCTTGTGCTGTTATTTATTTGCACAGGAACTGAGACAGTTTCCCTCGAGGCAAGAGATGTTTTTCAGAGTTCCTGGTGGTGTACCAAAAAAAAAAACTTCCAGACCAGATTACTAAAAGCCACAAAACGGATTCAGAAATCAGATTACTTTATGTCCAATGCGTACAAGTATTTAACCACAGGGACAGGAATGGTATTTCCGACAGTCAGTGTTGGAAAAAGTACTCAGAACTTTCATGTAAGTAAAAGTACAGATACTATGGTCTTAAAATACTCCAAGTAAAAGTCCTGATTTGAAATTGTTACTTAAGTAAAAGTACAAAATAGCCTCATTATGTAGTTGAGGGACAAAAGTACTCATTCTGCACAATGGCCAATTTCAAAGTATTATATTTTTTACATGTATAAATACAGACAAATGATCAGCTGAATGTACTTCAAGTATATGAAGCAAAAGTACTCGTTATGCAGAATGGATCTTTTCACAGCATTATATTATGGTTATTGTATTATCCTGTTTTTATCACTAACACATCCATGTAAGAGCATTTTAGCATTGATGCTTGAAATACTGTGTATACTAGTATTACAGTTTTGCAGTACCATGTCAGCATATCATGTGCTTTTCAATGCACAATGTTACTAGTCACTGTGAGTGGAGACAAATGTACAGTGTTGCCTCTGAAATGTAGTGGAGTTTCCTTCAGCCACTGCTGACAGTCAAGCGTCCTCTTCGAGAAGCTGCACATCTCTGCAGCTAAACAATGGCTACTTTTGAAGCCAGTTTGTTTCAACGCAAACTCAAAGCGGCCTGCAGACATCAGCCGCAGCTGGGCTCGAAGCGCTTCATGTGGTCGGAGAGGTTTCATCTCACTTTCCCTCCGATGTATCCCCTGTAAATTAGAGGACTGCAGGAGGTAAAAGACAGGAGATGATGACTGAGAGCAGGAGATGAAGATCAGTTTGAAACAGGTCATAAATTACCGTCCATGTATTTGTAATAGATGTTGATATGTCAGAAAACCTGTGTAGCATCAAAGGGAAAGCTGGGATGATGTCAGACTTTTGATTGTTGTGTAAGCTGATATCTCTCATGTCAGCTGAAGCTTTCCAAACCTGTTCCTGAGACCTACGCCCACCACAAGAGGTGCGAGCTGAGAAATGATCCGCGTCACCCTGCATGTATGGCTGCTCTCCTGTTTTACCTGTGTCTCTGCGGCCCAGATGTCAACATCAGCCCCCACAAAGTGAGTGTAGCATTGGGTCGTGTCTGTAAGGCCGTCCCAGGGCTGCCATGGGAACGGGTGTCTCTGACATGCGGGGAAGGAATTTGGGACAGAGCTCTCCCCAGAGGAAGGGGTGAGGATGAACAGGGCCGCAGATCAAAGGGCCGGTGCTGCTCGACCCACATTTCAATGTCCTCCCATCAGTCCCCGAGTGATTCAGCTCCTCACAGGCCCTGTGAATGAAGCATACCTCTGTGACACGTGTGTGTGTGTGTGTGTGTGTGTGTGTGTGTGTGTGTGTGTGTGTGTGTGTGTGTGTGTGTGTGTGTGTGTGTGTGTGTGTGTGTGTGTGTGTGTGTGTGTGTGTGTGCGTGCGTGCGTGCGTGCGTGCGTGCGTGCGTGCGTAGGTGTATTGTGGGACAAATGCTCTGTATTTCTGAGCAGCATCTGTATTATGTTTTTGAAATATTGTGCATGGGTCTGTACATGAATGAGAGCATAAGGGATTTTGTGGACCCAAGCTGTGTGTGTGTGTGTGTGTGTGTGTGTGTGTGTGTGTGTGTGGTGTGTGTGTGTGTGTGTGTGTGTGTGTGCGTGTGCGTGTGCGTGTGTGTGTGTGTGTGTGTGTGTGTGTGTGTGCGTGTGCGTGTGCGTGTGTGTGTGTGTGTGTGTGTGTGTGTGTGTGTGTGTGTGTGTGTGTGTGTGTGTGTGTGTGTGTGTGTGTGTGTGTGTGTTGCTCCAGGTTGTTCAGTCTTCACTTGGCTTTGTGGCACTAGGACAGGACGGATTGGTAGGTATTACTTGGGTACATTTTAATTTATTTGCCTATAGTGTGTGTTTACTACTTAACCAGAACAGGTGATTCATGTTTGTAAGAGACCTCCTGTTAGAAAGTATATTAAATAAAAGATCAAGAATCCCATATCATTTGAGGGGTCTTCCTGATAAACTGTCGAGCTAGATAGAAGTAAAAAAATGCAACTTCTGCAACTGCAACGATGTCTAATGACTCCTGAACGTCCGAACCGAGATCCACTTTTGGCTTCACATTGCAATGATGCAACCATGCTAACGATCTATAAAAGACATCCCTACATCCTGTCATTACCTACTTGAGCTGCGTCTCTTTGAACCTGTTGATGGATGGGTTTGTAGAAGGTATGTATCCGATATTGGCCTTTTGTCAACTCCTACTGAATGCTGCTTGCATTCTTTAGCAGATACAATCAAGAGATAAAAGTGGATAAACAGATTCACTTTGTTCCCTCTAACAAGTCGTTATGACGACCAGCAGCACCTTTGTTCGCTGATGTTGCCGTTTCCATATATCCAGGTTACATTGCATTGCTATCTGACGCTTTGTGAGATTTTTCAAACTGACTTTTTTTGGTAAGGGTGCCAACCGAAATGACTATTACAAAATTATTTATACATTTAGTCCTATTTTCCATTTCTCAACCATAGCCTGCTGGAGCTTCTAGTGATTGGTCTCACACAGAAAAACAAACCGAACCATGGTTCAATTTAATCCTGGACCCAGATTCCCATATTCTTTTTCTTTCTATAGCCTTTTGGTGATAGGATCGTTGTGCGCAGGTAGGGCTAACGGCGAGCTAGCTGTTAGCACAACCGGTTATTCACATGTTAAATACAAATCATGTGACGTGGGTGTAATCTGAGTTGCGTAAAGGCATCCGGGACTGCGCAAAAGTTACAAGACCATATTGTTGTAAGCAATTTGCTGAAAGCTGCCAGTGTCTCACAGTAAAATACGGAGCATTACAGATCAACAATTCCCCCAGCGAGGGTCTATTTTTCTTGCAGTTCTTTTGTTTAAATAAATGCTAAATGAATGATGCATGTTACAATGCTACACGTAGCACATTTAACCTGAACTAATGTACAGCAAATGACACACTTAGCAATATACACAGAGAAACCCGATCTATATATTCAACATTTCAGAGCTTGCACCTTCTACGAAACAAAGCATAAATCACACGAGGTTAACATTGGGTAATATTCATTACTAGTGAACTGCTCAGCTGGGTTTGTTTGAGTTTCCTGCATGATTTATCATAATAACAACTGCTCTGATAAATGGTTTCAATTGCTTAATCATTTTGCCACGCCTCTGTTGACAAGCCTCAGAGGAGCCATTTTTCAATAAGGTAATAGATTTCAGACACATAAATGAAGAGCTTCCACACATTTGTAACGCTTTTTTAAACGAAGACACTTTATTCTGCCATAAATGACTCTGAGGGGGAAATGAGAAGAATGGAGGATTTTGAGTCATATTCTTACGTTGATAGCAGAAACCACCTGGGCTAGAGGTTTGTAATTAGAGAATACATAACTCTCACATGCACTGTGCCAAGATGTAAAAACAATAACTCATATTAAAAGTTTGGTGAGAACTTCCACATGGCCTAAGGGGCTCCAAGTAGAACGAGTGACTTTTCCTGAACAAACAGTGAATGTGTGTGAAAGAAGGAGAAAGTTAGATGATTCACGCTTTAAATATCCTCACACAGATCCACGTCGTTAAGGAGCTGAATCGGTTTGCAGACAATATCACATTTTTATCGGGAACGTTTTTAGATTAAAGCTGCATCTATGTGACAAGCGGCAAAACAGCTCTTGTCCCCCAGTGTTTTTCAAAGTGGGGGCCGCGACCCCCCGGGAGGCCGCCAGGGGGCGCTAGGGGGGTCACTCAAAGTTTGAGGGAAACAGGTTTTTTTTTTTTTTTCAGTTTGATTTTTTTTTAATGTTATTAATAACTGCATATCTATCAATCTGTGTGTCCTTTGATGCCAATGTTTTCATATATATTTTTTTTTAATCACACGACCGCCCTTCAAGCCAATCAGAATCGAGCTGCCGCTACTGAGAGTGAAAATCTGCTCAGCTTTTTGAGCAAGTGAGAGCGAGTGAATGTTTCGCTCTGCAGCTGGATGAGAGCACGGATGTAGCAAATGTCGCAGAATTGCTTGCATACATCAGTATTATTTCAGAAGACAACTTTGTTGAGGAAATATTATTTTGCAAAGCACTGGAAGGTAGGACCACATGAAGAGACATGTTCCAAGTTTTAGATGAGTACATCATCTCAAACGGACTGGTCTCGTTGTGTGGGTGTGTGTTCAGATGGGGCAGTGGGCTATGACAGGCAAAGAAAGAGTGACAGCTTCGATCAGGCAGAAGGCCCCAAATGTAGTGGCAACGCACTGCATGTTCAATCGGGAGGCACTTTACATCATTTAAAAAAGAAATTGCAACAGGGGGGTCCCCACCAGAGGATAATGCTATATGGGGGTCCTTGGCATGGCAACGTTTGGGAACCCCTGCAAGTTCATATTATTTAAACTCTGACCTCGTTACTGCTTACCTTTCAACACGCCACCAATCAGATAACAGCTGTGTGTAGCGCCGCAAGCTAGCAGGGGAGATAGCTAGTACATAGACAAAACGCTTTTCGCACTATTGGTTGGTGATGTAATAAACGTACACACAGTGCTACATTTGTTAAACTCATTCATTCATTAACTGTACCAAATCATTCCCTAAATTGCATTAGTAAATGTAGTTGTGGATGTCTTGTTCAGGTATGCTACAACACATGGGTAATAAGAAAGAAAAAGGGGGGGGGCTTAATCTTGACAAACACTAGTAATGCCCTTTGGTCAATCGAGATCCCAGGTGTTAAAACTTGTCAACTGAACCATATTCGAGGGTGTTTTATTACTGCAATCTATTTCCATCACACCTACGACTGCAGTATAAAAAAACATCTGTCCTTTCTTTCCTCAGCCATGTAGCGGGTATGATAGTTCATCAAGCAGACAAGTGAAAACACAGAGAAGTGTGTGTTTCTTCACAACGCCTGAAGCCTTCAGTCTGACCTTCTCCCCTCTCCATCTCCCTCTCACCTTCTCCCTCTCTCCTCTGCCCTGGGGCACCGATGGGTGGGGCCTTTAGGAGAAGTGAGCGAGGGGGGCCCCCTGGCATCACCCATACCAAGGCTCCAAAAAGAAACAAAACCCCCAAAGAACGACGGCTGGCCTTGACGTTGTTGAGACAGTGCTCGGGCCGGGAGAAATGAGGTAAATATCAATGGCGGTGGTCTCACATAGCTCATTAGTCACTGTCTGCAGCTCGCTGTCTGAGCATCAGCTTAGAGCGGCCCCGGGGTCCGCACCACCACCACTGTCCTCCCGGAGAATTGTACCCGGGCGAAAATAAAGCAACCCGAGCAGGGCATAAATCATTAGGAACATTTGTTACCTCGGGTAATTGTGCTTCATTCATCTTCAGGACTTTTTCCATTTCTCAACTCCCAGAGGCGGCGGCTGCTGTCAGCTGAGCAGTCTGTGCTGTAGGTGAGCAGGAGAGGAGGTTCAGGAGAGGAGGCCTGCAGGAAACTCTGACACACAACACAGTGCAGGGAAACTACAGCAGGACACTGTTCAGGTGATTTTGAAAATTAGAAATCTGTGATGCAATTGATGGCTATAGTGTATCTGTTTGGACATGTGAGCATATACATACACTGGAACACAACTTATTTCGCTCTACTAACATAACTTTACATGTAGTATACGAAATGTAACATTGGTTAGAGACCCTGATGGAGAGCAGTCCTAATGAAGCAACCATTACTTTTCCATACCTGTATTTACTTGCGTATGGTATTTGACTGTATATATTTTTAAGTTACTAAGTTGCATATTTGGCGTGGTCTGTTTCTCTTCTTAATATGTATGCATTTCCGATTCCTCTCCGACACGCTAGCAACAGATTAATGCTAATGCCAGCATGCTAACATTCACACGATGAAAACTCTAACACGCTGATGTTTAATATGTTCATTGCATTCTTTGCTTACCCTGGTTTCCATCATAGTTTAGCACATTAGCATGCTAAGATTATGGGTAGATACCACTCAAGTTGTGTCCTTCCTGAAGGAGGTCTAAAATGGGAAATGGACATCGTTTCGTGGAAGAGTTGTTGAAGTATTTCACATCATTAGCGATAGTAAGTAGGTAGACAGTTAACAATTCCATCCCATTTCTCGGGACCATGAATGTATGTTCCACATTTGATAGCGAACCATTCAGTCTTCACATGGGCGGATCTATTTATGTGACTGTGCCTTAGCCCGCCTGATGCTGACACTTACAATTGATAACAAGAAGGCAGAAGGGAAAAGTTGACAGACCAGATACCAAAGCACCATTTATGTCCCTTCCCATTGTCAACGATTACAATAAATACTGCAAGTGCCCGTTGCTCTGTAGCCTCACCTGACACTGCATAGGAAATAAGTGCAATGAATTTGCGGTTGACAGACACATGAACACAACCTAAACATCTTAAGAAAGGCAGAGAGGCTGAATGAGCTCAGGCTGGGGGCGTGTTTTAATGTGTATTGTGATCCGCCCTTTAGGAAGCCATCTATTAACACCAATTGTAACCTCACTACCTTGGAACCTGTCTCCAGCTGTTAGCACCCTGCCACCTCCATTCACCTCGGTGACACACACGTCTTTAACACACCGTTGTCTCGAACTTACACACACGTTGATGTGCGTACCCACATACAGCACCAGCAGCACTTTACTGAACAAAAGGCAATCTTAGATCTGGTGACGTTTCCTTTTTTATCTTCTTGATGCGCCACTTCATCTGTCCTCATAAGGAAGTTAAGAGAAGGGGGGGGGGAGAGAAGGAGGTAAACAGAGAGGAATTCAGGTAGAATACAACTTTAAAGAAGGCTACACAAACATGGACATTATTTGTGGCCTTGTATGCAAACTGAATGGATGTTAATTACACACAGTTGAACAACATCGAATTGATTCTAGATTCTGAATATCAGATACATGAATGTTGTCCTGGCTTTAACAATACCATTTTGAACAGGCTTGCAAACCCAAGAAAAAGTGATACCAATTTGAGTGCTTGTTTTCTCTCTCCTACACTTGATGATGGCTTGCAGACAAACTCTAATACTACCGATAGCACACTGAGAAGTCCCATTAAGACAAGGTGTAAGGTGTAGTTGCCACGGTGATGTGAGCATCAGTGGGAAGGTGTGATACATTTGTGGTTTTTCCAAAGGGGTAAAATGCATCAAGGCAAGTAGTGAAACAAATGAAGGTTTCTAAATCTGTCTCGTTAAAAATAACAAGGGGCGAACCAAGCTAATGTTAGCTTACTTTTACAAGGTACATAAGTTGCAAGTGATACCAAACAAATGCGCTTAAATCAGTTCGCTTTACAACCATGTGTTCAAGCATGGTCTTGCTTCAAGTGCAGGCAGGTGCAACAAGTTTGCATGTGTAATAAAAAACGGTGAAAATCGACACAAAAGAAGCCAAATGCCTGGTTCATACATTTCCCGCCAATAGTATATAAGTCCTTCCCTGCCTTGTTTTACATTTAGCTGATGCCTTTACCCAAAGCGGCTAACATACATTTCAATAACCTATAAACCATGCCGACGAGAGCATTTTGGGATACATTGGGTGGAATATCCTTCCACAGAATGCAATGTATATCTCTCTAAACGATAATTAAAAGGTCCAATTGTCAATTTATTAGGCAAACAAGGACAATTAATTTCCAGGATATCAAGGCTGTGGAAGTGATGAAGAGAAGAAGGGTCGCGACAAAGAAAAGGAGACACACATTCAGAGTGTGTTCAGGTCTTCTGAGGATCGAGCCCACGAGTGCCTGGGTGGCAGCTGCTGACAGGTGAGGATGTCTTTTATCAACAGGTGTTAGGAAGCCGGGGGAGATATGAAGACAGATAACGCGGGCAGGCAGCACAAACAACTCAGGAGGAGAGTGAGGAAGATGGAGGAAACCCGCAGACGAGGTGTGTGCACAACCGCAGCCACATTCTCAGCCTGCAAACACCCTTTCACCACTTCCAGTGTCACCCCCTCCCACACACACTTATCTCCCCCAAATCTGAAGGAGGCGGATGCTCTGAGGATCTACTCATCGCCAGCTCGGGCATAATTAGTGGAAGACACGCAGCCAGCCGCTGCCCGAGCTCACGAACACACGCTTGGTCCCAAAACATACAACGCAGCCATCTAGAACAAACAGTGGTAATGCGCTGAAGTCAACCCTGCATCTTATCAGGAGCTCTTCGCACACTTAGAAACACACTCCTGAGCTCTGTGCATGAAGTTTCATTATAATGTTACATCAGATACAAAGCAATGCAAACACCAAGTGGGCCGACGCAATGCAGGCGGGTTTATTTATACACCAATTTTAAAGAGCAAAGAAAATCAAGATCGCTTGATAAAAAACTTTAAAGGGGGCCGATCCTGCTTTCCTCGGGTTTTCCCTTTCCGACTGTTACATCGGTTTGTGTGCATTTAAATCAGGGGTGTCAAACTCAATTTCAACGAGGGCCACATTAGAATTACTCAAAAGGCCGGTGGTAACTTTAAGACTATATAAATATACATAATAAATATAAAATAATGTATTATTTTACAATATTTCCTCTGATTATTATCGGATAGGGTGATAACTTCATAATTAACTACGTCTGAAAGCAGAAGTCTAGGGGAAATAATTGCAAGTCTCTTCATTGCGCATGTCACAAAATGAGATGCATTGTGGGGCATGTAGTTTATGGGCAACGTTCTCCTGTAAATCGGCACGTAACATTATAATACACTTATTATATTCTTTGCAAGCTCTTGTGGGGCCACATAAAATGAAGTGGCGGGCCGGATTTGGCCCCCGGGCCTTGAGTTTGACACCCCTGATTTAAATGTTCTGCATAGGCTGTGAGTAGTGGACCAATCACAACAGAGCCGGCCAGGTAACCAATGAGAGCGGACAGGGCTCTCGAAAGCACTTTTAAACATTAAAGCATGTACACATGTCACAGGCAATACATACAAATATGGAACCTGATAATTAGCAAATAGGATATACGGCAAAAACAGTCAATAAAAAGCCAAGAGAAAAGAAATAAAAAAATGCTAAAGTAGAATAAGACAGGTGTAAATTACAGGACTAAAAGTGCTTAGTGTAAGATATGAATAGTTATTTGATTAAATAAAAGGCAGCGGCAATCAGTAGAGGAGCAGCGTGCACAATGCCTTCATCTAAGCCTTGCTAATGAACATTACATGGAGATCATGCTATAATCTGATTGTTTTGAATGTATAATATAAATACAAACGGTTTTTGCTAAAACATTTGATCTTGAAAATTGTACATTCAAAAATAAAAGACAAACAATATGCAACGTAGCATCGACACCATTCTGCATTACAAAGGGCAGGATGGATGGGTCCGGACAGAGGACAAGGCTTCCCGTCTGCCCGGCCAGATGGACACCTTCGCCGCTGTGAGACCTCCAAGCTGGCCTCAGCCCATGCGCAACCGCAATATCTGTCCCCAGGGAAACAAGGCTATCTCTTGGTGTACAGGTAGCAGAGGAGGGGGGAAGCCGGGGGTCAGCATCCTGCCTCTAAACTTGGAAGAGGAAACTAATCCGGGGTCAAAGAGGGCCACGGTGTTGAGTGAAACTTCACATAGGGACGGGGTATTCAAAGTGTTTTCCCCTCCGTCTAACTCCACCCATCTTCATTAAAACTCTGCACCTGGGCCCGAGACTGATCCATGGGGAACCCCCTCATGGCCACCGCCAGTCAGGCCTCTAAATCTGTCCCCAGCCCCTTATTCACTCTCCACTTATCCCTCCTTCCGCCCTTCTTCTATCCTTTTTTGCCATTTTGGGTCAAGCTATATTGAGCCAACAGGGACAGGAAAGGGATGAGATGGGATTAGGGAGCTAACGGGAGTTGGGTTTGTCGTCGGCACAGAAAAATGGTCGCTTTGGTCCGCGGTCGTTACTCTCACAATTAATAATGGGATGTAATCAGAGACGTTTTCAACGCTTCTACTGGGTTTCAGGATCCCGGCTGCCGGTTGTCATCCAGTGTTGAGGTTGTCCGATGACAAGCCTCTGTTAGTGTTCATCTCACACACACACACACACACACACACACACACACACACACACACACACACACACACACACACACACACACACACACACACACACACACACACACGCATTTGCGACAGAACATCAAATTCTTTAACCCCTTTCAAAACTGAAACACAAGTTTGCCAGCTTCAACTCTTTGTGAAGTTGTTTTTTATTGATATAGATTTTCCATGATGTACATTTTTTATTGTGGCATTATTTAGGCGTGACAGT
This sequence comes from Pseudochaenichthys georgianus, assembly GCF_902827115.2. NCBI lineage: Eukaryota > Metazoa > Chordata > Actinopteri > Perciformes > Channichthyidae > Pseudochaenichthys > Pseudochaenichthys georgianus. The sequence goes on along the minus strand of NW_027262205.1, from coordinate 27,502 downwards.
AGGCTACACTTTTCAAAATATATTTATAATGTGTAAGATGCTTGGCTGGATAATAAAGCCTAAATGTAACCTGGCATCAGTCCATTCAGACATTTGCCCAGTTGAAGTTATCATGATACAGGAATGTTACAATGCCCAACACACTTAGATTTTTACGGAAAAGTATTATGCTGTGTGGATTAAATACAAATCTGTTACATTCTGAGAGTAAAATTGAAGTTGAAATGTCAAAAAGAAAGTTAAAATCTTGAAAATAAAGTTAAAATACCATATTGAGAATACAGGTAAAATGTTGGGAATAAACCTTTAAAGTAATAAAGTAAAATTAAACTGAGTCTGCGGTATGTTTTATTGTGAAGCATAAGAGTTATTTGTACTCAGGTTAATGCTGTAGGTTTGTCCGCAGGCCTAAACCATACAGTATGTCCCGCCTGGAGTGTGTTTACTCCAAAAACCATTCCCTCTGAGGAACTCTCCACTGCCAGCCCGGCTCCGTCTGAATCTGTGTTATTGTTACTGGTAGCATTACCACGCTTAAGTACGACAACATAATTTGTAACAATAAGAACAAATTAGCTCGATACCGTCTGTGTACAACGTGTAATTATAGCTCTGTGAGCGGCCAACTAACACGCACACACACACACACACACACACACACACACACACACACACACACACACACACACAGTCATAGGAACAAGTAAGCAGCCAAAGCACATGAGCAAGTCTCACTACTACAGTTTGTCTCCCAAACAGGCTGGCTCAGATTTCAGGCCTCGTGGTCACCAGAACGTGTATCGAAGTACACATCAGGCGGCATGTCACTGCTGTTTACAGGAACATGATTTATGGGGCTTTTTGGGGAGAAGAGGAAAGGCTGATATGGTTTGAATGACTTTCAGAGAGAAGCCGAGAGGAGGTCAAGCCAACGTGGCCGTTCAATAAACCCCCGGAAAATACATCACTGAGGATTATTTATCCAGGGAAGTACCGTTTTTCATGTCCATTTTGACATTTCATCACATCAAAGCGCTGTAAGAGAATTAGTCTACGCAGTGATGTGTTTTTGTCTTGTGGTTTGTTGGTTGTGAAAACCTGGCATGATGCTTTTGCAAATGCCAGGCATAACTGCATATGCGTAAGGTAAACATAGTGTTGTGAAATAAAGCAAGCGTAGCAGACTGTGGAAGATCTATGTTCCTGTATGCCGTCTCATATGACAGGCTCTTTGTGTCGAGAGAGAGCAACTGGTCCAACTGGTACGGCACCTTTTTTATTTAGACTAAATGCATACATCCATGCGTGTGTGTGCGTATATGCTTATATCATACTGCATACAGGACATGGAGAGCTTTAGCACACGTGCAAACTTCACTGTGTATTTTCAAAACACTGACGACTTAGGCAAATATGCCACTATGGAGGCATGGTGGCGTATTGTCTGTGTAGATAGAGAGCGAGATAAAAAGCTCTCGGACAGGGGAAAAGAAAAGAAGTCCACTCACAGCTTAACAGATATAAGGGTATGTCGCTTTCCACATGACAGATTTCATCCTGAGCCTTTAGAAATGCATGCATATGAAACAGAAAACAAAGATACAGGGAAAGAAAGCGTTATAATTAATGATCTGTACAATGGAGATGTTTTTCTTGTAGGAGGAGTTTTGGTTAAATAGAAAGAAACACAAACATCAGCTCTGTGCCTCTGATGCAGAAGGCAAACTGAAATTTGAATTCTCCTAACTTTACGTGTACGTAGATATGAAGCGGTAACAGTGCAGCTAATGTGCCAGTTTCCAAAAACAGGTTTCAATCTTTATGTATTGGTGGAAACTGTGTGTAAGCTTCAGGTTTTCCATGGCTACTGACTGGAAACAGTGCTGCCAAACTCTTGACTTGTGTTGCTATGTTTCGTGACTTTCCAGACCCATTTAGTGACTATTATCACAAAAGGGAATGAGAACAATCTGAGGGACTTATTCAGACAATTGAGGAAAAAGCTAAATATGTATTATCAACGTCAAAGTCAGCTTTATTGTCCAAATTACTACATGTGTTATACATCCAGAAATCTCGAGATACCGTTTCCCGCAGTCCCACAGTGTGACATATACTTAAAACAAAAAGGGCCTAGATAAACGGGGTATACAAACAAGTAATAGTTTTTAATAAGTGCTGGTTAATCATATATTTAAAATGTTAATAATATATTTAAAATGTTAATAATATATTTAAAACGTTCAAAGTACAGTTTCAGTGCAGTAGCAGCGGAGATGGGCATTAGATATTATATTGTAATGAATCCCAATTCTTGCTGCTCAGAGTTCAATAATGGGATTTTCTATAATAACGTTGTGTAACCTCACAAAAGTCAAAGTCTTTACAAAATGTAAACATCTCTAATGTCCAGTCTTTGATCTCTAAAGCTGATGAAACACTATTTTTCACCTTAATATTAACCGTGAGCAAGGAAACAACGTTCAACATTTAGCATGAATGCTGTTCAGTTTTTATTCAACTTAGCTTAGCTTTCTAGGATGCCACATCACATTACTTCTCATTCCTGTTACTCCAACAGCTGCTGAGTCACTGGCTGCTTTCCCCACCTATTATAATAAAAATATATGGGTAGGCCTACTCGTGCTGTTCTAGGTGTCTCTTTTTCTTGATTCCAGATATGGACTCTGTCAAAACTCAGAAAAATCGGAACATTATGGCGCGTTTCCACTGCAGGCCTCGCTCGGCCTCGCTCGGTTTGGTTAGGCCTTATTAGGCCCGACTCAAATGCTGCTCTTCCATTACAGTTTAGGAACTGGGGTAGTTACTATAGTAACGCAGTGTAGGCGGAGCCGTGACGTCATCTTCAATGAGCGCCCCAGAAAAACAACACAGCCGTTAGCTCTTAGCACTCAGAGCTCACAGCTCCTCATATCTGTTCAGAAACTAGACAAAAGTTAAACAAGTACAAACCACAGACTGCCTGTGTCATGGCGAATACAGTCACTGGTTTATTTATGTCTGTATAGGCCGTTGTTGTGAGTGTGGACGGTCGGAGCATAACGTTAGCTTAGCCAAGCTCCATTTAGAAAACACGCATTTTAAAAGGGTTTTTCGCCTGCCGTCTGTCTGCAGACTTGTCAAAGCATTAATTCATGGTTTTTACTAACCGGTATCAGTATGTTGTTACTTCGGCATCATTTTTAAACGTGTATTACAATTAAATCACGGTCAAATGTTCATCATGTTGTAGTTGTAGCCCCCTTGCCAGCGATTCTCTCTCTAGTTTAGCATACTCGGCCCGACTCAGCCTGGTTGTTCCTGGCCCTAGAACCACGCTTTTATGGGGACAGAAAAACTGTGAATTAGGACCCGCTAGCCGGTACTAGGCCAAGTGGAAACGCAACCAAAAACGGCCCCGGGTGCTGAGGGCGCTGCAGCACCCCCTAGCGGCAAGCAGGGGGTGCGGAGCTCCCCTGTCTGAATTATTATTTGACGGTTATTGCTGCTCCCACTGTGCATAATCTGTGTAATATGTAGCCAATAAATTCCACATTGTTGGTAAAATAATATTTTGGCCTGCCCCGAATGTTTTTTCTGTAGCACCGGACAATTCTACCTCAATAATATAATACATTAACCGTGCTTTACGTGAACCTCATCATGACACTAGACACTAGACAGGACAGTAATTTCCCGTGTTCAGTGAATGCAACAGAGGCCACCAGACCAATCAGAGGGTTGCATGGAAATAAAAGTGTGCTTGTGTTATTCAAACTCGGCTGTGTGTGTGTGTGTGTGTGTGTGTGTGTGTGTGTGTGTGTGTGTGTGTGTGTGTGTGTGTGTGTGTGTGTGTGTGTGTGTGTCTGTGTGTGTGTGTGTGTGTGTGTGGAAATAGCGCATTTAGTGTGTGTGTGTGTGTGTGTGTGTGTGTGTGTGTGTGTGTGTGTGTGTGTGTGTGTGTGTGTGTGTGTGTGTGTGTGTGTGTGTGTGGAAATAGTGCATTTAGTGTGTGTGTGTGTGTGTGTGTGTGTGTGTGTGTGTGTGTGTGTGTGTGTGTGTGTGTGTGTGTGGAAATAGCGCATTTAGTGTGTGTGTGTGTGTGTGTGTGTGTGTGTGTGTGTGAGAGAGAGAGAGAGGGAGAGAGAGAGGGAGAGAGAGAGGGAGAGAAAGAGAGAGGGACCGGTGCCAGCAGCAGTGACCGTGTTGTAGCATCTGGTTAGCTATAGCTGCACTAACGGACATACGGAGCTGTTTGTTCCACAACAAGCTGGAGGAAAGCTCTCCTCTCAGACTGAGAGGCTCAGGTGAGCTAAAGGACTCTCTGAGTGTTTAGATAGTTAACTTTATTCCAAGTTATCTCAGTGGGTCTCAAACGGTTTGGTCACAAATTATTCAAAAGATTATTTCCGCGGCACACTTTCATATGATCATTATCGTTATAAAAAAAATAAGAGAATAAAGGAAAAACAGTTATGAAATACTATATGGCAGTAAAACAAGAATACAGTTTGAAAGGGGAGTGATTTGTAAAATATCCATCTGCTTACAGTTGTGTTTCATCTGGGTGTTGGGAGATGTATCCATAGATCTCTTCATGTTGCTCTCAAAGTGCACCAGATGTATGCTTTTAACTTCAATATTTAAAAAAAAAATCTTCTCGGGGGAGCATGCCCCCGGACCCCCCTAGAGGAGGTGAGGTCCGCTCCCCACTCTACCCCTGCCTATATGCAGTGAGCTGATGATCGAGCCTTCATTGTAACAGTTGCGGGTGTACTGTGTGTTTGCGTGTGGGGAGTGCTTTTGTGCGTGCTCTCTAGTGCCCGTAATAGTGTTCACTGGAGTCCAGCACCTCAGCACCCCCACTCAAAATACCTTCCCGCGCCTCTGCCCGCACGGCTCGGCGCGCTTAAAGCGAGCTACCCGCTGCAGTGCAAACGCGCCATTAGTGTAGCGCTAAGTTATAGAACATAAACGTAATAACATAATGATAATGCTGCAGTCACCAGCAGAAGTGAGGACATATAAATGGCATTTCAAAGGAAACACATTGTCAGTTGGATCCCCAGATGAAAACCCCTTTGATAAGACATACACTCTTCTTTCTTGGAAATGTTCTCTCTCTCTCTTTCTGACACCGAGCCTGATACGACAGCCATTCAGAAATACTGCTCTGCTAATATTTGTGTTAAAACTAGCCCAATGTGTCAGTATATTAAGCGATATGTTATGTCATCTGCACCATTAGGAGACATTTAACTTTACTTATTGTACTTGGCGATTAAAGCAATATCAGGATTGATAATGAGTATGATGGAGGTCAAACTGTGAGCAGACAATAAAAGCCACATGTTCCTTTAATGCAGTTAAAAACCACATGAAACAAAAAAGGAGGTGGGGGCGCCAATTCGATCCAGATATGTCCAGATTCAAACATTCAGCGGAAGGTGGCCCGGGCTCAAACACCAAAGACCACCCCAAAGTCACCCTGCGGTCTCACACAAGACAAATGGAGCGCTGAGGCTCGGTGGCATCACAGAATAATAGATCCAGTTACGGTGGTATACGGAGCAGCTCAATCTTACTCCGCCTGGTTTCAGCTTTAATTGCTTAGTTGCACAGTGCCTGCTCCCAAGTATGCAAGGAATTTCAACAAAAAGCACTGGAGGAAAGAAAAATCAAATGATTCCATCGTGCCTTATGTGCTTTGGCAGAGCTAGAATGGTTTGTGTTTTTGTGTGTGAGACGGAGAAGGAGGTATAAGGGTGGGAGTGTGGTGTTTATTGGTTTCTGCCAAGCCAGTCAGAGAAGCAAACACAAGCAGAGTGAAACCTGATCGACTGGCACGGAGCCTGGAGCAGCGGCGGCACAGTGCAGCGTCAGGGGGAAAACACTGACAAACATACACAAGCACAGGACCCAGGTCTACACATAATCACAAGATGAGCAGGCCAGATCAAAATACCTCTGTGAAAACGTCTGAAAGTATCTCTGCATGTTTTATGGAACAGGCAGAGAACAGAAGTGCTGGGGATGTTTGTGAAAGTCCGGTTGAGGATGACTTCTAAGCGCTTCCTCGGATGAGGGGAAGTTTTTCGATTGAAGTTTTCTAACTCCATCCCCTTGATCCCATCCCACTTGGCTCTTCCGCCACCACCCCCTCACACACACACGCACACACAAACACACACTCTGGCCCAGCAGGAAAATCCCTCTGTGGCCAGGCATTTCTTTTTAACTTGATATGCTTGTGAATCACCCCCAGTGCTGCAGTGCTGCTCCACTAATGAACACAGGGCCCACAGACGGAGCTGTCCGTGGCCCGATACGCTCCCCGGTCGCACTGGAAAACAGGATCCAGCTGCCCAGCACCCTGTCATTACAGGAAAAAAACCTCCCAGAACACCCTCTGTTTGCCCCTAGACCCGTCTCTTCCCCTGACCACATCTCATACTCACCCATCAGGCCTCCTGCTGCTAACCCTGGTCTGGACTTAACCCCAGTGACCTGCCTTCATCTCTAACCCTGCACCAGCTGGAGGAACAACGTGCATCTCACATTCATATTTACACGTATTCATCACTTGTTTTTTTTACATCACTAATCAGAATCAGAAAACATAAGACACAATGCAAAGGAAGAAATTGTTTCGCTACAGTCGATACGTTTTAGAATTAAAAAAATGTAAGATAAAATAAGAAAAAAATGTAATAATAAAATAAAATAAAAATGTTGACATAAAAAGAAAGAATGTGCAATAGAATATAGAAGCGTCAGAAAATAAAACCCTCTCTCTTTTCCTCCGTACCCAAATCTCTAAAAACGGGGGAACAACGGAGCTGATCCAGATGTGCGTCCGATATGACGTAATATCTGAAATGTGGACCCACGGCCCAATCAGAAACGTTGCTATCAGAAACAATGCCCGACTGTTTTGGACGTAATATGGTCGGTGTTTACATTAGCATCGCTAACACTCAGAGCTAACCTGTACTGGAGAGCATGTGTGTGAAGAAGCAGGAAGTAAAAAGGAACTCACCTTGTGGTATAACCGGCAAGAGAGAAAGCCTTTGAGCTCCAAACTGTTTCAGAGAGAATCCTTGATAGGGGTGTAACGGTATTCGTATTCGTCCCGTACCGTCACGGTTCGGACGTCACGGTTCGGACGTCACGGTTCGGCACATGCAGTCACACGGCGAATACGCCTTTTTTTACGAGTGGGAAACAAGTCTGTCACTCAGGGCAGTATTACACTATATATAATCCAGGGGGCGGTGTTGCGCCTAAAAGCCAGCCGCCCGTAAATAACAAATGAAGAACAAAACACAACGAAACGAACACAATACATGAAGAAGAACAGTTAGCAGCTACGGCGAGTTCACACAACACACAGGAGCTAGAAGACCCACCTGCTTCTTTTAAATCAGCTGTGGGAACATTTCGGGTTCCCTGTGGACTACAACAATGATGGGGTGCGAGTTGTGGATCGGACGAGGACGGTGTGTCGGCGTCGTTCGACAGTGTGCGGTATGCTAGTGGTAACACGTCAAACATGCTCAGTCACATGCGAGTCAGTCTCAGTCCCCAGCGAGAGGGTTTCCTCGACGGCAGGTGACATAGTTACCGCCACCAGATCTGCCCTCACTGCTGACGACGTAGACTAACTCATCTTTCTGAACTTGAAAATAGAGCAAAGCTTGAGTACCTTTATTTAGGCATAATGGCCTCACACACTCACAAGTTAATTACACATGTTAGACATTGCTCCTAAAGGTACAGATTGTATTTAGTTTTAGATTTATCATTGTATGTATTTTATATTTTGACATCAGGAGATGTTATACAGTTCTGTATTGCCTTTTATTGATTGTTATTCAAACACTTTCTTATTATTTATTTTAATATTTTCAAGACATTCGTTTTAGTTGTTCAGCTTATTGAACCTTTTAGTTTCACATCAGCCATTATAAATAATATGGCCACCTGAGTGTTACTGTTTGTGGTTTGTTTTTAACTGTGTAATACAGTTAATGATTCCAAATGTTAGAGTTCCTTATTTTCATACCAAAGCTTGCACGACTGTTACAAATAAATAACAGCAACAAAAAATTATGCATTTGGGACTTTTTTTTGCTTTTCCTTGTTGTACCGAACCCGTACCGAACCGTGACCCCCAAACCGAACCGTGACTTCTGTGAACCGATACACCCCTAATCCTTAAAAATCCATGATGTGGCGTTTCATCACCGCAGTATTTAGTTTAGACAGTAGCTGCCGGGTCCCGCATGAGCTCAGACCCCTCCATTTTTTTTATCATTTTTTATTATTTTTTAAATCTTTACACCCAAAATCAGCACTTTAGAAACAGGAAGTGGAATAGAGGGATATGAGGCATGGCTAGAATGGGTGATCTGTTTGGTATTTTGAGCAAAACACTTCATAGACATGTTTTTAATATATTTGTATATATCTGAGACCTGTGCTATTGCCTAAAAATAGCATAATAGGTGCACTTTACATTTATGTTCGCAATCCATACTTTTTCTTCACAGAAAAAATGTGTATATAATAAAATAAATTATAAAAAGTGCATAATCCCTTTGAAAATGTGTTTTCATTTCATAAAATATAATTGCAACATTTTGTTGGCCTAAAAATGTCCGCTTTTCGTTGCATTTAGCTTCACTGACTCGTTTCAAAGCTTGTCGCAAAAAAACCAAGATGCTAAAACATCAAACTGTGCACCAAAAAGCATTGGGTGACGTCACAGTGATTACATCGGGTTTTCATTTACAGTCTATGGCACATACACATACTTGGGAAACTCTTGCTCTGCAGTTTATCGAGTAATCTTTGGTGTCGAGCAATTGAAAAACATTTCCCAGCTGCTCTGAAGGAGATTTTTCTTAACACTTATATTGAGAGTGTATGACAACTGCTTGAAGACTATCTCTGCTTTAGCACAACATTACTGATTGTCATCTTTATTTTATGTCTTTGTTTAAGCATTACGTACTATAGTGAAAGCGATAAATCTCCAGCGACGGTCTTGGATCTGTATCAGTGCCAGACACCAGGATAAATATGAACGTGAGGTTGACAGTGTGTGAGGATAAGATCAGATCAGATAGAGCTTTATTGTCTCCCTTAGGAGAAATGTGTCTTGGGCATCGAGTTAATACACATAAAACATTCAGGTCAATCAGTCATAGAGCAGAGATCACATATCACATGGCAAAGAAACAAACAAGAAACATACAGGTAGAACTTTCCCTATTAAATTCATACATAATCAAATATTGCACCTTCCCTACTGTATTCATACACAAATCAATATTGCACGTTCCCTATTGCACCCATAGTGTCCGTCAAATTGCCCGGGCCATATCCCTATTGTGTCCATACCTATTTACACATAATGCATTCCCCTATTTAACCTCGATTGCACAAACTACACTGTAAACATTGCCCCTCCCAACAACTCCTAACAGCATAATCACAATTGTTTCTGACTGTTCAGCAGCTTGAGTGACAGCGGAACAAAGGAAAACTTACACCTGTTCAATTTACAGTTTGGTAATCTATACCTTCAGCAACTCAAACTCTCTATACAGGATGTGTTTGGGGTCGCATGGGATTTGACGGCCTTGCTTTCTCACCATCTCCTCAAATACCTCCTGAAGAGAGGATGGTGGAAGCACGCCAATTATTTTTCCAGCCCTTTTTATCAAGCTCTGGAGTTGTGATTTAGATGTAACTGACAAGTTACCAAACCATGTTGTGATGCCATATCGAATAATAGACTCAATAGCTGCCCAGTAGAACATTAACATGATGCATGTATCCAGTCCATCAACCCTGAGCCCACGCAGAACATGCAGGCGCTGGCTTATCTTTGAGCATACCTGATCCACCTGATGGGCCCAGCCTAACTGAGCATCAAAATAAATCCCCAAATATTTAAAACGTGGAACCTGCTCAGCTCCCTCCCTGTTGAGAAGGACGGGGCTGTGATCACCTGCTGACTTGGGGTCAAAGATCATTCCCTTTGTTTTTAAAGGAGGAGCAGGGATTCAGCGGGTTGCCATGACATTCCCATCTGATATCCTCCTCAAAGTTGTGTGTGAGGGGTGGCAGAGGGGTGGCATGGGAAACTGTGCATGGACACACACACACACACACACACACACACACACACACACACACACACACACACACACACACACACACAGGGAGGTTTGCGCATGTGCACACACAGCACACACAAAGGCAACACCCATGCCCAGCGGATACCAGCATCAGGGCAGAGTGAAGCCATATCTAATATGCTGGGTGAAAAGTAAACACGCACCGTGGCATCAGGGCTTCCCGCTCACTGAGAAACCGTCTGACTCAAAACAAGCCCGGGGCCAGAAGGCTATACGAGTCCAGGGTGGGGCTGCGAGGATGAGGCTTGCTGCCCAAAAAACACACATGTGTCATACACACACAAAACAGGAACAAGAGTCAGCTAGATATAATTGCTGTGGTGTTCTGTCAATAGCAATTATGGCAGAGGTACGCCAACATGATCTACAGGAGGAACTGGAGATGTGTACGTACAGAAGCCTTCCACTTGGAAAGGCTGAACGTTGGTGCTGTTATTATTCGTCTTGAGTTGATGAGTTATGTTCATCAGCTTCATTTGGGACAGTGCAAAGCAGAATGTCGGTGTCCCTGATTGTAACACACATCAGAGATATTAATAATGAAGTACTTTGACTTCATGCCACCTTACAGCGTTATTTTCCTTATACCTTCTCCCCCTTGGACTGATTTTTAGAAAATATGGCGTCTCCTACCATCTTTATGCGGACGACTCCCAATTATATCTACCCCTAAGAAAAAACACTAGCTCTCTGATGCCCCTGGTTGACTGTCTTGATGACATAAAGGCCTGGATGGCGCTAAACTTTTTAGATATAAATGAGAGCAAAACGGAGGTAATTGTGTTTGGACCAAATGGTGATGTCCCTTCCATTGACGTGGGTTCCCTGCAACAGTATGCAAAACCCATGGTCACAAATCTGGGTGTCAACATCGACAGTGCTTTTAAATGAGATAAACAGATAAACTCTGTGGTTAAATCCAGTTTGTATCACTTGAGGCTCCAAAATCCAACCGGTTTTATCCTTTTTAAACTTTGAGCGTGTAATTCATGCCTTTGTTTCAACTCGTTTAGATTATTGTAATGCACTTTTTGCCGGCCTAAATAAGACTTTGCTGGCCCGCCTGCAACTTGTACAAAACGCTGCAGCGCGGCTGCTCACAGGAACCCGCAAGTTTGACCACATCACACCAGATCTGGCTTCGCTCCACTGGCTTCCTGTCCATTTTAGAGTCCATTTTAAGATGTTATTGTTTGTTTTTAAATCTCTTAATGGGCTGGCCCGAGAGTACATCTCCGACCGCTTACAGGTGTACACCCCCTCAAGGGCTTTGAGGTCGGCTGATCAGCTGCTGCTTGTAGTCCCAACAACAAAGAAAAAGACCAGGGGAGACCGAGCGTTCTCATCGGTAGCCCCCAGGCTCTGGAAGGACCTGCCCCCTCATGTAAAATTGTCGCCCACTCTTGAAGCTTTTAAGTCCTGCCTAAAAACCCACCTCTTTTCCCTCGCTTACCAGTCTGAGCTGTGTCATACCTATTTGTATGCTTTACTGTCTGTCCTTAGCCTTTATGTGCCTTGTATTCAGGGGCGGACTGGCCATCGGGACGTTCGGGACGAATCCCAATGGGCCGGTACTGAAGTGGGCCGGTCGGACGATGTGGGCCGGCCGGTAACCGGCAGGGCTCGACATTAAATGGCCCGCTGGCCCGGAAGCACTATTTAGACACCCCGGGCCAGCATAACGTACTTTCCACTTGCCCGCTCGGGCCACTAAAAATATAAAAATGGTCCTGTGGTATTGGTATTTTGACTAGCAATTTAGTTAAATTGTTTCGTTTATCAACGCTACAACATAGCGTTCCGTGAGTCGGTTGTCGTTTTTGTTGGGTGAAAAGCAAACAGCTGTTTGCTCCGGAGCGCAGCGGGAGCAGGAGCGCGCTGCTTCACTACAGACTATCGCGCCACCTAACCATTCGCCAAATGTTTTTAATACCAGCGGTAACCGGCCAAGCGCCGGGCAAAAAACAATCTTCAAATAAAAGAAACTCACCGGAGGAATTAAAGGAGAGTGACAGGGAGCATGAGAAGAAGAGGGAGAGAAAGTGTCAGCCAGCTTGATCGATGGAGTTGGCTGCAGTGACGCGTCCTAAAACCTTTTTATAATCTATAGATTAGATTTATGATTCGAAAATTATAAAAGTAGGGTAGACATGTGGAGATTATCCGGCTGAACAAAACGTGCATTTATCAAACAGGTTTGTTTTCCACAGACCTTATTTCCAGCTATTTTCCAAAACCCTTGTCGAGGGAACCAGTAGCTTACTTCCTGGTTTCATTACGCGTCACTGGCTGCACCTCTCAATATGATGCCCATATAAACAAGGTCTTCTGTCGGCTCTGTACATCAATGCCGACCTATGCTGACAAGTAAGTGAAGAGTAGACCATATAAAAAGGTATTGGCGAAATGTCCCACCAGTTTAGGATAATGAAGGTTCTAATAAAATCTATTACATAGCCATTACATGTATAACTCCTAATGACAGGAAGGCAGAAAGTGCATTATACAAATAATAATAATAGCAGACATTTTTTAACAATGACCACAATATCATTATTTTAATAAACCAAATATGAACAATTGAGGAAAATGAGGAAGAACTGATGATTAAAATGTTGTAGTACATGTAGTAATGTCGTTAGTGCATACATTACTATTGCAACAAATGTGTTAATTTTCTTCATTATTAGTCGATTTTATTTTGGACGAATGCTCCGGGCCAGTGGTTACAATGGTGGGGCCAATGATAATACAAGTCCACATTATTTACCCTTAATGTCTACCGCTAGTAAATTGTCTACCCCCCCAGTCCCCCCGACAATTTACTAGCGGTATCTACTAGCGGTATTTACTTGCGGTACCGCGGTGGGCCGGGGGTACCGAAGTGGGCCGGTCGAGAGTCCCGGGCTGATTTGTAGTCCCAGTCCGCCCCTGCTTGTATTTATTCTTATGTGTGCTTTTTATCTATTCGTGTAATATCATATTTTATTATAATGTTATGTTCATTGTGAAGCACTTTGGCAAACCCTCTGTTTTTAAACTGTGCTATATAAATAAAGTGGATTGGATTGGATTCTACCTCATGATGTAGAACAGTGTGTTATATGCCTCTGAGTCATGTGATCTGCTCGAAAACCCTTCACACAAGTTGTAAACTAGTAGTCTGCCACATTGTGGGTCAAGTCACTTTTATAGCTAAAAATAACCATCTGCAAAATAGCTCAAAATCTATTAGGTTTCCAATCATATTGTATCAGCCCAATATCACAAATTACACATTTGTCTCATGGGGTTTTACAGCGTGTGAAGCATATTCGCAGTAACAGGAATGTTTAAAAATTACATTACATGTTAAACGCTTCTCTCCAAAGCGACTTACATACTCAATACTGTGGACAATCCACACAGGAGCAATTTGGGGTGAAGTGTCTCAGGGACACAACGACATGCTGACTGCGGTGGGGTTTGAACCTGTGACCCCCTGATCCGAACACCAACGCTCTATCCACTGCACCACACGCCTCCCGTGTTACAACATAGACTCAGTTTTTACATCTGTTCCTACATCTGTCTACCCATTGTTCCCTCAGCCCATTGATGAGACCCTACAAGCTGATGCGGAGAAGTAAAACCAACGTTAAAGGGGACAGCAATGCAGAAGGCTCAGGAAGAGTAATGCCCGATTGATGCTTGACGCATGTTCAAGGATTGCAAGTGTCTGCAGGGCCACAGTGACATCACACCAGATCAACACTTCGTGGGGGTTTGGTGGGGCCATATCTCAAAAACATTATCTATGTGAAGCAGGGTGGGCGGAGGAAGAGGAGGGAACTCAAACTAGTACTCACAATTTCGTTATTCATCACATGCTCATTTCGGGGGAGATTGATGTGTTGACATGTTAGCCCCGTAGCTGTTACGAGATCTATGGCACTACTGTAACTACTTAGACAATGTGAGGAACACTAGTGGAACTTTGATTTGGGACTGTATGTCCATGGTCAAGACTGAATGTTGATGCATAATTGATGTTGCAGATTATGTTAGATTTGTCTTACTAAAAACCCTTATATTGGGAAGCAACTTGCAACCACTTAAAACTCACCTCTTTGCACTGGCTTTTAAAACGAGTTGAACATAACATTTTGATATTTGCATGTGTTTTTATATGTTTCTATCATTATTATATCCTGTGTTATTTTACATGTGTTGCTAACCCTAGGACATCAGCTGACAGGAAGTAAGAATGGAACCATGCTGTTGCCTAGCAATGCAATTGTGTTTAGATAAAGACATTTCTATTTTGATATGTTTCAAATTTTTGAAATGTTTATTTCTACTCTTTTAATTTCTAATTATGTGCAATGCCTTGTTTTTATGCTGCTGCAACGCAAACATTTCCCAATTTGGGATCAATAAAGTACATCTTATCTTATGTAATAGGAACCAAAAATACAGTTACGTTGAAGTTGCACTCAATTGCATTTTGATGAAGTGCCATTTTGAATAAAACTTTTTTTTACAGGATTAATACACATTAACTTCAATGAAAACATTTCTCTACTAAAATATTTTTTTATGGTGATTAATTGTCTCTTTGTTGTAATTGTCTGTCTCTTTGTAACTGTTTTCCATCTAATTGTAGGACTCTTTAAAGTAAAGACACTACATACCGATATACAACTGAACATCGGCAGGAGAGGACTCTTTAAAGTAGAGACACTAAGTACACCTGAACATCAGCAGGAGAAGACTCTTTAAAGTAGAGACACTACATACCGATATACACCTGAACATCAGCAGGAGAGGACTCTTTAAAGTAGAGACACTACGTAGCGATATACACCTGAACATCAGCAGGAGAGGACTCTTTAAAGTAGAGACACTTCATACTGATATACACCTGAACACCAGCAGGAGAGGACTCTTTAAAGTAGAGACACTACGTAGCGATATACACCTGAACATCAGCAGGAGAGAACTCTTTAAAGTAGAGACACTAAGTACACCTGAACATCAGCAGGAGAGGACTCTTTAAAGTGGAGACACTTCATACTGATATACACCTGAACATCAGCAGGAGAGGACTCTTTAAAGTAGAGACACTTCATACTGATATACACCTGAACATCAACAGGAGAGGACTCTTTAAAGTAGAGATACTACATACTGATATACACCTGAACATCAGCAGGAGAGGACTCTTTAAAGTGGAGACACTACATACTGATATACACCTGAACATCAGCAGGAGAGGACTCTTTAAAGTGGAGACACTACATACTGATATACACCTGAACATCAGCAGGAGAGGACTCTTTAAAGTAGAGACACTACATACTGATATACACCTGAACATCAGCAGGAGAGGACTCTTTAAAGTGGAGACACTACATACTGATATACACCTGAACATCAGCAGGAGAGGACTCTTTAAAGTAGAGACACTACATACTGATATGCACCTGAACATCAGCAGGAGAGGACTCTTTAAAGTGGAGACACTACATACTGATATACACCTGAACATCAGCAGGAGAGGACTCTTTAAAGTAGAGACACTACATACTCATATACACCTGAACATCAGCAGGAGAGGACTCTTTAAAGTGGAGACACTACATACTGATATACACCTGAACATCAGCAGGAGAGGACTCTTTAAAGTAGAGACACTACATACTGATATACACCTGAACATCAGCAGGAGAGGACTCTTTAAAGTAGAGACACTACATACTGATATAAACATGAACATCAGCAGGAGAGGACTCTTTAAAGTAGAGACACTACATACTGATATACACCTGAACATCAGCAGGAGAGGACTCTTTAAAGTAGAGACACTACATACTGATATACACCTGAACATCAGCAGGAGAGGACTCTTTAAAGTAGAGACACTACATACTGATATGCACCTGAACATCCAACCCAGTCTCACGGCATTTCGTGTTCACCAACACGATTTTTAATCTATTGATTCGTGTTCACCATCACGATTTGCCCCTTTTTTTCGTGTTGCACAGCACGATTTTAAAAGCAATGTATTTCTACTGGTAATAGGCTTGTTTGAGACACATTGCGGCTCGCCTCGAAAGTAGACGAGAGTAGCCGATCGCAGCCGGGGGAGGTGTCAAAATGCTCGTCTTAAGTCGGACAGCTCGGACTCGGAGTCGGCTTGACTGGCTGGGTTTGCAATGGCGGAAATTCCATTTTACCCACTGTAGACAAAGGTGATCTCCATTGCTTTATATAGGTTTGTTAATTCAGTCATGATGATGAACCACACCATGGGTTCCATAATTAGAAATGCTCCTCCCTCTTAATGTTTGCAAACTGATAGGTGGACAGGCTACAAATGATCAGTCCCTTCAGATCCGCACACATGAAGCTTCATGAGCATGAATTGAACAGACCTGCTGCCGTGTTAACTCTTTAGCTGCCACTTTAAGCTTTATGATGTGTACAACATGGATGTAATTTGATTTAATCTTGCCATTTTAAATGATGTATTCAATAAATAAGGTTAAACCAAATCATTACATTACAATATATTTTATTTTAATGATTTGGTTTAACTTAAAGAGAAACTTTATTGTTATTGCACATATTACAGGTACTGAGACAACGACATGCAGTTTAGCTTCTAACCAGGTGCAACAAGCAGCGAAGTGGAAAGTAATGTACACAATCTACAGAATAACATATAGAATGAATTGAATGATGAATAAACAGTGTGTATGAATACACTAGATATCAGCCTGTGAGCAGTATGAACAGTGTGTATGAATATGCTAAGATATATAAAGTATGAAAACGGTAAGCAGTATAGTATAAAATATATAGATATTAATTTCATGATGATAAACATTGTGGAACAATGATGAAAAATGGGAATGGATGTGGCGACGTAAAACTGACACAAAACAACAACAAACTTTTGCCAGCCAATGGGAGAGCTTCATCAGCAGCACGTGGTAAAAACCACCAATGAGCGCTCAGCTCGAGATACCAGCGAGCCGTTTCCCATCAAGCATTTCGCTTCCGCAGCTCTTGGAGAGCAACTGCGCCAACTCGCCTCGCCTCGCTCTCAAGGCTGCGGGCGTCTTTGTCCCGCGAGATTTCAAAGTCTCATGTGGGCGAGCCTCCAGAGCAAGTCGGACAAGATGACTAACCATCATGCAACGCACAAGCAAGACGTTGATCGCAACTGCGCAGGTCTTGCTTGTCTCAAACAAGCCTAATGTGTTTCGTGCCTGCAGGCTGCAGCACGTCTTTTTCTCCGGTCGGGTCGTGGAAGACCGGAAGCTGTGTGGTTCATAAAAACATGTTCTTACTCAATATCAAGCCACAATTATTGCTTTTATTTTAAATCGTATAATTTCGGACTTTTGTTGTCGTCTGTGAGGAAAATAAATGGGGCTCAGAGCCTCAGGATACTGAAATCTGTATTTTTTAAATCTTTTTTTCCTTCTAATTTGTTATTCTTTTCAAAATAACACACTGTTCTTTACTCACCAATAACACACAATTATCCTTGCTTTTATTTATTGGTTTAATTCCATAATCTCGGGCTTTTTTGGCGTCCGTCAGGAACTGAATTTCAAAATAAATATAACCGGAAACAGACGTAGGCATTTCGAGCGATTACCCAAGATCCTCAGCTATGGTTTTAAGCTCGCTGAAGGATATGGCGTTCCACTAAACTTGAAGAATCTCGTTTAATTTGGCATATTACTCTCAATGAATATAAGAAAGCACTGCGTAAAGCGAGAGCAGCCTACTACTCTTCATTAATAGATGAGAATAAGAATAATGCAAGATTTCTTTTCAGCACTGTAGCCAGGCTGACAGAGAGCCACAGCTCGATTGAGCCTTCTATTCCCATAGCACTCAGTAGTAATGATTTTATGTGCTTTTTTAACGATAAAATTGTTACTCTTAGAAACAAAATTAATGACCTCTTGCCTTCGACCAGTATAGTGTTATCAACAGCTCCCGGAATCGTAAGTTCTAATATTACACTAGATAGTAAACTAGAATGCTTTTCAGCCATTAACCTTGAACAATTACATTCAATGATTCTCTCTTCTAAACCATCAACGTGCATGTTAGACCCAATTCCAACTAAGCTGTTGAAGGAAGTTTTTCCATTAATTAGCACTTCTTTATTAAATATTATGAATATGTCTTTATTATCAGGCTATGTTCCACAATCATTCAAAGTAGCAGTGATAAAACCGCTTCTTAAAAAGCACAACCTCGATCCAGAGGTTTTAGCCAACTATAGACCTATTTCTAATCTTCCGTTCCTCTCAAAAATTCTTGAGAAAGCGGTCGCAAAACAGTTGTGTGATTACTTAAAAAACAATGATTTATTTGAAGATTTTCAGTCTGGCTTTAGAACACATCATAGCACAGAGACAGCTCTGGTTAAAGTCACAAATGATATTCTAATAGCCTCAGACAAGGGACTTGTCTCTATTCTTGTTTTGCTCGATCTTAGTGCTGCATTTGATACTATCGACCATGATATCCTATTGCAAAGACTAGAGCACTTAGTTGGCATACAGGGAACTGCTTTAGGCTGGTTTAGGTCCTATCTATCTGAACGCTCTCAGTTTGTACGTGTTAACGATGAATCTTCCACGCAAACCAAAGTTAGCCATGGAGTGCCACAGGGCTCAGTGCTCGGACCTATTTTGTTCACATTATATATGCTTCCGTTAGGCAATATTATAAGGAATCATTCTGTAAACTTTCATTGTTATGCGGATGATACTCAACTATATTTATCAATCAAGCCTGATGAAATTAATCATCTAAATAAATTCAAGACTGCCTTAAGGACTTAAAAACGTGGATGACCTTAAACTTTTTGATGTTAAACACGACCAAAACTGAAGTTATTGTACTTGGCCCGAAGAATCTACGAAACAAATTATCTAAAGACATACTAACTATGGATGGCATTAATTTGGCCTCCAGTGAGACTGTAAGGAATCTTGGTGTTATATTTGATCAGGATTTATCCTTTAACGCCCACATAAAATCAATTTCAAGGACCGCCTACTTCCATCTACGTAACATTGCAAAAATCAGGCATATCTTGCCTCAAAACGATGCAGAGAAACTAGTCCATGCATTTGTTACTTCTAGGCTGGATTATTGTAACTCTTTATTATCAGGGAGTACCAAGAAGTCAATCAAGTCGCTTCAGCTGATTCAAAATGCTGCGGCTCGTGTACTAACCAGAGTTAGGAAAAGGGACCACATTACTCCTGTTCTGGCTGCCTTACACTGGCTCCCTATAGAACACAGGATAGCATTTAAAATTCTTCTTCTCGCCTACAAAGCCCTTAATGGGCAGGCGCCATCTTACCTTAAAGAACTCATTATACCCTACTGTCCTACTAGGGCATTGCGTTCCAAGAATGCAGGGTTGTTGGTTGTTCCTAGAATCTTTAAAAGTACAATGGGAGCCAGAGCCTTTTCTTATCAAGCTCCACATTTGTGGAATCAGCTTCCAGTTTGTGTTCGGGCGGCAGACACCCTATCCGTTTTTAAGAGTGCGCTTAAGACCTTCCTTTTTGATAAAGCTTATAGTTAGGGCTGATTAGATTCAGCCCCTAGTTTTGCTGATATAGGCTTAGTTTGTCGGGGGACATCTTACTTCTTCCTTCTCTCTGTCTATACCCGTGTACACTCATGTTCCGATTAACCCAGCTTCCCCAAATGTCTTTCTTTTTGGTGTCTATATACGCCGGGATCCGGAGTCATGGATGATCCTGCGGTCCTGTGTCCTGGATCGCGAGCGCTGGATCTTGAGTCGTGGCTGTGGTCCTGGATCATAGGTCCTGGATGGATATCCTCGTGGATTCATCTTCCTATTATACACACATGCATTTCCAAACATTTGGACTACCTATGTTGCAAATGTATTATCTTTTCAATTTACACACGGCATCTATTGCACGTCTGTCCGTCCTGGGAGAGGGATCCCTCCTCTGTTGCTCTCCCTGAGGTTTCTCCCATTTTTCCCTTTAAACTGGGTTTTCTTTGGAAGTTTTCCTTGTACGATGTGAGGGTCTAAGGACAGAGGGTGTCGTATTGTCATACTGATATTCTGTACACACTGTGAAGACCACTGAGACAAATGTAACATTTGTGATATTGGGCTATATAAATAAACATTGATTGATTGAATCTCGGGCTTTTTTGGCGTCCGTCAGGAACTGAATTTCAAAATAAATATAACCGGAAACAGACGTAGGCATTTCGAGCGATTACCCAAGATCCTCAGCTATGGTTTTAAGCTCGCTGATTGGATGTGTTAGCCGCAATGCATGCTGGGATTTGGTGTTTATATTATATGAAATCCGGAAAACATTTTAAAAGTATAAAATAATACTTAATTCCGAGTGCTCTTGCTTTTCTCTTTGAAAGTCATCACATAACGGCATTGTAATACACGGTTCGGCTGCATTACATATTACAGATCTGCCGTAGTTCTTTATTTAGAGAGCCCTGATGAGAAGACCTTTGAAATTAAATACATAGTGTTGTTTTGTCCTTTGTTTATATTTATTATGATAATTGTTGAATGCAAACTTTGTAAACAAGGTAATAAAGTATGTACTGAAGTAGCTTTAAGTCAGTGTATTGATCAGGGCAGAGCCAGGTGAGCTAAAGTCACTCAATATGAAGGTAACTAGACAAAAACAGGAGGAACAGACGAGAAATAATTCTAGTGTTGTTTTTAATTCAAATTTATTTGTATTGAATGTTGTTATTAGTTGAATTCTCAGATTAAATCTCTGGTGACTTGAAATTAAAAGTAAGAAGTTAAACGTAGACAGGAGAAACAAACGTAAAATAAATCAACGTGTCAGAATTGTTATCATTATAAAACGTTTTTTTTATTGATTGACAAAACTATACTTTAACTTAACAAGTAAACAATGGACTAAACATAAATATAGAAATGTACTATTAAGTAAATATGACAAATATAAGATACATAAAAAAATGGACTATTAACCAAACATGATAAATATAACATAAATATGAAAATGAACTATTCAATAAATATGAAAAATACAACAAAAAGATGAAAGTGGATACTATAAACTAAACATGACGATATAACATAAACCTGATAACTTGTAATGACTAAATGTTCCTCTTATTTAAGGGTACTAGAAGCAAAGGAATAGTTTATTTCTTTTAAAATTAAGGTTGTTTTTTTGCCCCTAGTGGCTAAAACTGCACATCACTGTGAGTCTCTTCTGGAACCTTTGTTGATGTCTAACCAGATCTAATAACTGTTAAGTGTTTAAATATATATCCTGACTGGCTGTGAGTATATGTTGTTGCTCACTCACTTTGAGCTTTAGACTTGAAATGTTTTAATGTCTTATTATTTGTTGTTGTTGTGAGTTTGTTTTTTAAGTTTTTTTAAGTTTTTAAAGCCGATGTCAGGGCTGCCTTTGAGTCTCATGTTTTCCTTTTTAGTCATCGTTGACGTTTGGGCGGATACAAGAAAAGGAATTGATTAATCTTCTCCACCGTGGTGTTGTCCTCCTCTGCGTTGTGGGGATCGGCTCATTGGTTTGCTCAGGTGGATCCACCCTCACTTCCTGTTCCACCTCCAACTCCACCTGTACCTCCACACGCTCCTCCTTCACCACGCAGAGTGCCTTTGGTGGTTTTTTCAGCTGTTTCTTCAGCAAGGCGGCAATCTCTGCATCCTTCTCCTCCACACAACGTTCCTTCTGTTGTTCCAGTTCCTGGTTTCTCTCATGCAAAGCAACTATCTCTGCATCCTTCTCCTCCACACAACGTTCCATCTGTTGTTCCAGTTCCTGGTTTCTCTCATGCAAAGCAACTATCTCTGCATCCTTCTCCTCCACACAACGTTCCTTCTGTTGTTGGAGTTCATGGTTTCTCTCATGCAAAACGACTATCTCAAAATGTTTCACCTCAAGAAAACGCAACTTCTCTTGTTTGAGTTCCTGGTTTGTCTTTTGCAAGGCAGCCATCTCTGCATCCTTCTCCTCAACACAGGGTTCTTTCAGTTGTTTGAGATCCTGGTTTGTCTTTCTCAAGGCGGCCATCTCTGCTTTGTCCTTCTCGTGCATCTTGAGGAGCTTTTCCATATTTCATGTTCAGTTCCTCATTCTTTTCCGCGCAAGACTTTCTGCTCAATTTCCAGGGCATTCATTTTCACATCGTGCCTAACTTCTGGTTCCACTTTCACCTCCACATCCTCCTTCTTGTCCACCTTCACCTCCTCCACCACACAACGTTCCTTCTCTTGTTTCAGTGTTTGGTTTTCCTTCAGAAAAGTAGCTATCTCTGCATCTTTCTCCTCAACGCAACGCAAGTTTTGTTGTTTGAGTTCCTGGTTTGTTGTTTGCAAGGCGGCCATATTTGCCTCCTCCTTAACACAACGCTCCTTCAGTTGTGTGATTTCCTGGTTTCTCTCACGCAGAGCAGCTATCTTTACAGCTTCCTCCTCAACACAACGCTCCTTCAGTTGTGTGATTTCCTGGTTTCTCTCATGCAGAGCAGCTATCTTTACAGCTTCCTCCTCAACACAACGCTCCTTCAGTTGTGTGATTTCCTGGTTTTCTCTCACGCAGAGCAGCTATCTTTACAGCTTCCTCCTCAACACAAACGCTCCTTTAGTTGTTTGAGTTCTTGGTTAGTCTTTTGCAAGGCGGCCATCTTTGCATCTTTCTCCTCAACACAACGCTCCTTCTCTTGTTTCAGTGTTTTGTTTTCCTTCAACAAAGCAGCCATCTCTACACCTTGCTCCTCAACACAGGGTTCTTTCAGTTGTTTGAGTTCCTGGATTGCCTTTCTCAAGGCGGCCATCTTGGCTTCAACCTTCTTGTGTGACCTCTGGAGGTTTCCGTATTTCACGTCAGGTCCTCATTGTTGAAGCGCAAGATGTTCTGCTTCAATTACCTGGGCTTTCACGTTCACATTGTGCTTAAATAGCAACGCTGATTTCTCTGTATATGCGTTGAGCATCGCTTCCTTATTTTTAGCGCCTTCAATCTCAAGCTTATCCCTTAAAGTCCTCTCCTGCTCCAGCAACAACTTCATTTCCTGATTTTCTTTTTGCAGAATCTCGAGCTTGGCTGCCAGCTCATCTCTATTGTTCATCTCCATCTCTACTGCTGTGACAAAATGACCTGTTGTTTAGCAAACTAAATGTAATTGTTCGACTGAATTAACGTCACAAAAATCCCACAAAAGTTGAGTTCACTTGTGAAGATTATCTCGCTAAAAAAACTGTAAGTATCCCTAATCTCTTCAATGATCTGACACGAGCTGGACAAATTCCTTCTGCCTTCTGCCTAATTCTCTGATGCTCTGATAATGAATTCCCCGTCACAGCCAGGTCCTGCAAACTCTTAGAATATCAATGCAGAATTCAGAATTATACATGAAGGCAACAGATGATGTCATCATTCTGAAGGTTCCATTCCAAATAAGGAGTGAAGGACATCAGCTGACAGGAAGTAAGAATGGAACCATGCTGTTGCCTAGCAATGCAATTGTGTTTAGATAAAGACATTTCTATTTTGATATGTTTCAAATTTTTGAAATGTTATTTTCTACTCTTTTAATTTCTAATTATGTGCAATGCCTTGTTTTTATGCTGCTGCAACGCAAACATTTCCCAATTTGGGATCAATAAAGTACATCTTATCTTATGTAATAGGAACCAAAAATACAGTTACGTTGAAGTTGCACTCAATTGCATTTTGATGAAGTGCCATTTTGAATAAAACTCTTTTTTACAGGATTAATACACATTAACTTCAATGAAACACATTTCTCTACTAAAATATTTTTTTATGGTGATTAATTGTCTCTTTGTTGTAATTGTCTGTCTCTTTGTAACTGTTTTTCCATCTAATTGTAGGACTCTTTAAAGTAAAGACACTACATACCGATATACAACTGAACATCGGCAGGAGAGGACTCTTTAAAGTAGAGACACTAAGTACACCTGAACATCAGCAGGAGAAGACTCTTTAAAGTAGAGACACTACATACCGATATACACCTGAACATCAGCAGGAGAGGACTCTTTAAAGTAGAGACACTACGTAGCGATATACACCTGAACATCAGCAGGAGGAGGACTCTTTAAAGTAGAGACACTTCATACTGATATACACCTGAACACCAGCAGGAGAGGACTCTTTAAAGTAGAGACACTACGTAGCGATATACACCGAACATCAGCAGGAGAGGACTCTTTAAAGTAGAGACACTAAGTACACCTGAACATCAGCAGGAGAGGACTCTTTAAAGTAGAGACACTCATACTGATATACACCTGAACATCAGCAGGAGAGGACTCTTTAAAGTAGAGACACTCATACTGATATACACCTGAACATCAGCAGGAGAGGACTCTTTAAAGTAGAGACACTACATACTGATATACACCTGAACATCAGCAGGAGAGGACTCTTTAAAGTAGAGACACTACATACTGATATACACCTGAACATCAGCAGGAGAGGACTCTTTAAAGTAGAGACACTACATACTGATATACACCTGAACATCAGCAGGAGAGGACTCTTTAAAGGTGACACTACATACTGATACACCTGAACATCAGCAGGAGAGGACTCTTTAAAGTAGAGACACTACATACTGATATACACCTGAACATCAGCAGGAGAGGACTCTTTAAAGTAGAGACACTACATACTGATATACACCCTGAACATCAGCAGGAGAGGACTCCTTTAAAGTAGGAGACCACTTACATACTGATATACACTGAAATCAGCAGGAGAGGACTCTTTAAAGTGGAGACACTTACATACTGATATACACCTGAACATCAGCAGGAGAGGACTCTTTAAAGTAGAGACACTACATACTGATATACCACCTGAACATCAGCAGGAGAGGACTCTTTAAAGTAGAGACAATGACATACTGATATAAACATGAACATCAGAAGGAGAGGACTTTTTAAAGTAGAGACATACATACGATATACACCCTGAACATCAGCAGGATGAGGACTCTTTAAAGTAGAGGACACTACACTTACTGATATACACCTGAACATCAGCAGGAGAGGACTCTTCTAAGTAGAGACAATACATACTGATATGAACATGAAACATCCAACCAGTCTCACGGCACTTCGTGTCACCCCAACACGATTTTTCATCTATTGATTCGTGTTCACCCATCACGATTTTGCCCCTTTTTTCGTGTTTGCACAGCACGATTTTAAAAGCAATGTATTTTCTACTGGTAATAGGCTTGTTTGAGACACATTGCGGCTCGCCTCGAAAGTAGACGAGAGTAGCGATCGCAGCCGGGGGAGGTGTCAAAATGCTCGTCTTAAGTCGGACAGCTCGGACTCGGAGTCGGTTTGACTGGCTGGGTTTTGCAATGGCGGAAATTCCATTTTACCCACTGTAGACAAAGGTGATCTCCATGCTTTATATAGGTTTGTTAATTCAGTCATGATGATGAACCACACCATGGGTTCCATAATTAGAAATGCTCCTCCCTTCTTAATGTTTGCAAACTGATAGGTGGACAGGCTACAAATGATCAGTCCCTTCAGATCCGCACACATGAAGCTTCAGAGCATGAATTTGAACAGACCTGCTGCAGGGTTAACTCTTTAGCTGCCACTTAAGCTTTATGATGTGTCACCAACATGATGTAATTTTGATTTAATCTTGCCATTTTTAAATGCTTTGTATTCAATAAATAAGGTTAAACCAAATCCTACATTACAATATATTTTATTTTAATGATTTGGTTTAACTTAAAGAGAAACTTTATTGGTTATTGCACATATTACAGGTACTGGAGACAACGACATGCAGTTTAGCTTTCTAACAGGGCAACAAGCAGCGAAGTGGAAAGTAATTTACACAATCTACAGAATAACATATAGAATGAATGAATGATGAATAAACAGTGTGTATAAATACACTAGATATCAGCCTGTGAGCAGTATGAACAGTGTGTATGAATATGCTAAGATATATAAAGTATGAAACGGTAAGCCAGTATAGTATAAAATATATAGATATTAATTTCATGATGATAAACATTGTGGAAACAATGATGAAAAAGGGAATGGATGTGGCGACGTAAAACTGACACAAAACAACAACAAACTTTTGCCAGCCAATGGGAGAGCTTCATCAGCAGCACGTGGTAAAAACCACCAATGAGCGCTCAGCTCGAGATACCAGCGAGCCGTTTCCCATCAAGCATTTCGCTTCCGCAGCTCTTGGAGAGCAACTGCGCCAACTCGCCTCGCCTCGCTCTCAAGGCTGCGGGCGTCTTTGTCCCGCGAGATTTTCAAAGTCTCATGTGGGCGAGCCTCCAGAGCAGTCGGACAAGATGACTAACCATCATGCAACGCACAAGCAAGCGTTGATCGCAACTGCGCAGGTCTTGCTTGTCTCAAACAAGCCTAATGTGTTTCGTGCCTGCAGGCCTGCAGCACGTCTTTTTTCTCCGGTCGGGTCGTGGAAGACCGGAAGCTGTGTGGTTCATAAAACACATGTTCTACTCAATATCAAGCCACAATTATTGCTTTTATTTTAATCGTATAATTTCGGACTTTTGTTGTCGTCTGTGAGGAAAATAAATGGGGCTCAGAGCCTCAGGATACTGAAATCTGTATTTTTTAAATCTTTTTTTCCTTCTAATTTGTTATTCTTTTCAAAATAACACACTGTTCTTTACTTCACCCCAATAACACACAATTATCCTTGCTTTTATTTATTGGTTTAATTCCATAATCTCGGGCTTTTTTGGCGTCCGTGTCAGGAACTAATTTCAAAATAAATATAACCGGAAACAGACGTAGCATTTCGAGCGATTACCCAAGATCCTCAGCTATGGTTTTAGCTCGCTGAAGGATATGGCGTTCCAAAACTTGAAGAATCTCGTTTAATTGGCATATTACTCTCAATGAATATAAGAAAGCACTGCGTAAAGCTGAGAGCAGCCTACTACTCTTCATTAATAGATGAGAATAAGAATAATGCAAGATTCTTTTCAGCACTGTAGCCAGGCTGACAGAGAGCCACAGCTCGATTGAGCCTTTATTCCTTAGCACTCAGTAGTAATGATTTTATGTGCTTTTTAACGATAAAATTGTTACTCTTAGAAACAAAATTATGACCTTTGCCTTCGACCAGTATAGTGTTATCAACAGTCCCGGAATCGTAAGTTCTAATATTACACTAGATAGTAAACTAGAATGCTTT
>NW_027262204.1:0-38134 GCF_902827115.2 Pseudochaenichthys georgianus | reverse complement strand
TTGTGTATTGATTTATGGCTGAGATTCGAGGACAAGTAGCAACCTTGTTCTGCCAGCAGCTGAAAAGAAGGGGCCTACGGGCCTCAGCTGAGGGGCTACATGTTAAATAAAGCGCCCTACCTCCCTCCCACCCATGTGAAAACCATCCCAGAGGTTTGGAAGTGTCTATGAGAAAGTAATGGGAGGAAATAAAGAAAGGCGGTATTGTTAAGAAAAACAAACCTTGCTTCCTTTGTCCTCGTCAGAGATTCCTCAGTGGGAATTACTACCTGGATGTTAACTGCACATTACTATACATGTTACAAAACCTGATAGAGTAAATAGCCATTAAGCCGCTAATAGCCAATCTCTCACTTCCAACCAGAAGCCAGTGTAACGTCAAGACTAGTGGTGCACGATAATTATCAGCCCGATAATTATCGGCCCGATATTAGGAATTATGACGTCATCCCGATAAACCCGATAAAAGTATTAATAGCCCCGATAATATACAATATATGTTTTGGGTAAAAGAAAGAGATCCTGCGGTGTGGGTGGGATGAGGGGCGCTTGTTTTTCACTCGGCTCCTCCCGTGTTGCCAGTACTGTGGTGTTAGTGGTTTAGGAAGAGGGGAGTTCTTCACAAACCCAGCGCTCCCTAACTCGTGCCTGGCTGTGACGTAAACGGCGTGCGGCCGTGAAGCCAGGACAGTAAACAAACATGTCGTCGGTAGTATGGGACTATTTCAAAGTTTCAGAGTGAGATAGTTCGCTTGCTATTTGTATTAACAAATGCAGAAGTTCCACGAGGAGGGAAGAGGCAACGAGCTGTAATACTTCCAACCTGATCAGTCGCCTGAAACATCGCCATGGCTACGATGGTGTGTTCAAAGCGTACGGAGACGCCTGCGCTGCTAAACTAGCGGCGAATCCAAAGCCAGCTGCAAAGGCACCGGGGCTTTCACCTATCCACGAGGCTTTGGAAAAAGGCAAGAAGTTTGCCAGAGACGACCCCAGGGCTAGTTTTGTTCATAGTAGTAATGCTCGTGTCCTTTGCTCACTACTAGTCTCTTTTTACCACCAGGTGTGCAAAAACGACAGGTACATTTAATATATATATATATATTATATTATTATCGGTATCGGTCTTGAGAAGCAGGAAGTTATCGGTATCGGTTTCAAAAAACCAATATCGTACATCCCTAGTCGAGACCAAGCCAATAAAACTATCATTGCTTTATTCCATTATCATATCCATCATAATGGATTTAGCTTTCGAAACCTCAGCATCAGAAATCAGTTTAATTCAAGATGCAAGGCTTTTATTGTAATTCGTACAGAGCTACAGTAAATGGACTACAGTGTCGTTCTGTCGATGAACATCTGAGGTCCCAGGCTCCTCCTCCTCCGACAGCGCAACACAATAAAACAGATACAATAGTGGAAGTAAATACAATGAAATAGAATAGAAGTAGTGCCGTAAGAGTATACAAGTGATACATCATGTGTAAGTTGCAAACAGGTGAATGTTAAAGTTGCACAACATGTTTGACCCCTCCCCCGGTGAGCTGGAGTCAGAGACGCTAACGCTGCACATAGCTTTCTCAAAAGCAAGTGGAGCAAAGCACCTACAAGGTGAGTGCATGCCAACTCAGACGAGGATAGTGTGTGTGTGTGTGAGAGAGAGAGAGAGAGAGAGAGAGAGAGAGAGAGAGAGAGAGAGAGAGAGTGTGTGTGTGTGTGTGTGTGTGTGTGTGTGTGTGTGTGTGTGTGTGAGAGAGAGAGAGTGAGTGAGTGAGTGAGTGAGTGAGTGTGAGTGTGTGTGTGTGCGTGAGTGTGCGCGCGCGCGTGTGTGTGTGTGTGAGTGTGTGTGTGAGTGTGCGTGTGTGTGTGTGTGAGTGTGCGTGAGTGTGCGCGCGTGTATGTGCGTGTGTGTGAGCGTGTGTGTGCGAGCGTGTGTGTGTGTGTGTGTGTGTGTGTGTGTGTGTGTGTGTGTGTGTGTGTGTGTGTGAGAGTGAGTGTGAGAGTGTGTGCGAGTGTGAGTGTGTGTGTGTGTGTGTGTGTGTGTGTGTGTGTGTGTGTGTGTGTGCGTGTGTGTGTGTGTGTGTGTGAGTGTGTGTGCGTCTGTGTGTGTGCATGTGTGAGTGTATCGTTGCTGGTTAGGTTCAGAAGCTGTCATGATGCATTCAGTGAAACATCTGTGATGGGAGTTCCCATGTGATAAACCCGATGACCCGCCGGCCTCCAGACGTGAGCTGCTCTCCTTTATATGAAACACCTTTATTTATATTTGGGGAGAATAGCAGCCAAAGGGTTGAGCCGAAAACATTTTGTATCGACAGCAGATCGCAGCTAACGGGGGGGGGAATATCGGACACGCATTCTTCCTCTCACAGTTTCCTTCCATGGAATAATTCGAAGTATGATTCCTCACCAAAGATACTTTTTGTATTTCTTCCAACAATCATAAGCAGCTTCTAAAACGCAGAAACGTAAGGATCAAAAACGAGGCAACTTCTTTAGGTTTAGAGAAAACATGGATGTATTAAAATAGCTGAATATACAAGTTGCTCGGTGGCATTGAAAGCCAACATTTCTTGACTCTTGAAAATTAAAAGATCTTCTCTGGATCTCTCGTCCGCATCCTTTTGGCCGAAGTTAGTTCACTTCAACGAAAGCTATACGCTGATTTGCAGATGTCTCTTTCTCCATGTAAGTCACATATGACACAGAAGTTGTCGTGCCTAGGTTTAGCCATTACAAAAGCGACTTCAATGCCAAGGACACTTCATAGGAGTTTGCCCAAAAATGCAAATATGAACTTCTGGTTTCATATGGAAACAAACATCAGTCAGATTGGAGAAAGTCCATAGTGCTTGGCCCGCCCATCCACGTTGGCACCTGAGAGCTCTTTATGCTACACTATTGAGGTTATATACAAATACTAGAACGTTCTATAGGCGTACAAGAACAGCCCGAGCCATTACAACTAGTGGTGCACGATAATTATCGGTCCGATATTAGGAATTATGACGTCATCCCGATAACAGTATTAATAGCCCCGATAATATACAATATATTTTTTGGGTAAAGAAAGAGATGCTGCGGTGTGGGTGGGTTGGGATGAGGGGCGCTTGTTTTTCACTCGGCTCCTCCCGTGTTGCCAGTGCTGTGGTGTTAGTGGTTTAGGAAGAGGGGAGTTCTTCACAAAGCCAGCGCTCCCTAACTCGTGCCTGGCTGTGACGTAAACGGTGAGCGGCCGTGAAGCCAGGACAGCGAACAAACATGTCGTCGGTAGTATGGGACTATTTCAAAGTTTCAGAGTGAGATAGTTCGCTTGCCATTTGTATTAACGGATGCAGAAGTTCCACGAGGAGGGAAGAAGGCAACGAGCTATAATACTTCCAACCTGATCAGTCGCCTGAAACATCGCCATGGCTACGATGGTGTGTTAACAGCGTACGGAGACGCCTGCGCTGCTAAACTAGCGGCGAATCCAAAGCCAGCTGCAAAGGCACCGGGGCTTTCACCTATCCACGAGGCTTTTGGAAAAGGCAAGAAGTTTATTTGGGAAAATAAATCTGGTCACTTTGAAGACAGAACTGTTCTTGGCTTTGTTTTGTTCATAGTAGTAACGCTCATGTCCTTTGCTCACTACTAGTCTCTTTGTTACCACCAGGTGAGCAAAAACTACAGGTACATTTCATATATATATTATATTATATTATTATCGGTCTTGAGAAGCAGGAAGTTATCGGTTTCAAAAAACCAATATCGTGCATCCCTACTTTGACAACTTAGCACTTTAAGGTCTTTCCCGTTGCTTAGCGACGTGACGTGGTAAAAGAAGAGCTTGGTTCTCATGACTGTCTGAGAAGTCGGGCCAGCTCCACTTCTGAGGCTCAAGCGTCCTTGAGGGTTTTGTGTGGCTGTCCTGCTCCACGCTGCTTTACGAGAGTGCATGCTGTTGTCTTTACGCTGAGACTTTTTAACAACATCTCTGCAAGCAAGCCTTCAAAGTGACAGCCAGCCTTGAAGTTAATCCTCGGAGTGAAAGCACAGGGTGGGCACAGACTGGTGGAATTCGGTTGAGCAAAAGAAGGACCAGAAGAAGAAGATTACAAAGCTAACACTTTCCATTCATCGCCAAATCAGCCCACCAGTTGGACCAGTATCTCAGGACCAAGAGGTGAGATTAGGAGGCGACAAACCACAGCTAGTAAGTCCGAGCACATCAGCAGACAGACGCTGAACTAAAAGACGTGTTAAGAACAACGTAAATGAAAAACACCCGTTCAGTGCAGGTTTGAAACCCGACCGCAACACGTGTGTGATGGTAGTGGTCTCGCAAAGCGTGGTGTAAACCTTAAAACACTGCTTCACCGTGCCGTCTGAACAGATCCTCTCTTCCCCCTCTCAGATGTTCTGCTTCGACCCGCTGGTTAATAAGCGCTGCGGAAACATCTGGGTTCACTGACGCAGCTTGTTCGTAATGGACGCGGGGAAGCAGCGCTTTTCGCCGCCACGTTATCAACGAAACTCGTGGACAAGAGAAGCTGGATTTGTCTTCGCTGACAGACTTTAGAAAACACTCTATTATCGTAGTGACGCAGCGGCGTGAGAAGCCTGGAGGAAGCCGAGCTCGTTGATAAAGGCTGCGTGAATCTGAAGATATAATATTTACGATCCTCTGTCGTCGTAGCGATATGCCAATAACTTAACGAAATGAAAACCACTTGGTGATCAAAGAGCTGCCAGGAGAGTACACCCGTCTTCATTCAATCACTACGCTTTATTTAAAGTGACTCACATCCTGTGTCTTCCGAAACTTGGCGAGGAAAAACAGATTTGAACCATAACGTCTATGAAATATTCGCTTAACTATCAAAACAAGATAACAAAAAGAGACTAAAACGGACAATAATTCCTCACAACTGGAGCTCATTTAACTTTGAAACCTGGCCAACGTCCCGGAGAAGTCCACCAGTAAATTGGCTAAATTCAGAACGCCCCACTTCCTGTCTTTATTTGGCCCACACTAAAAGAACCGTGATAATCCGACACATAAATAAAAGGGATGTAAATTGAACCCACCTGTAAATATACATCCTTCCCATGACAGCTGATACAGCTCAGATATCCTGAGGGAACCGACGCACTTTGAAATGTTTGTTTTTGAAGCGCTCGGATACCGAAGAGGCTCAGATTTACGGGAGTGAAATGGATTTGGACAGAAAGCGAGAAAGCATGACGGGTTTGAGGAGCAAGAAGGAAGAAAGGACGCACTTTAAAAGGTTAATCGTCTTCATACGGACTTCAAAGTTAGTCTCTCGCTTGCAGGGTTTCTTTACGTCCATCAAACACGCTAGTTTTCCAAAGTGGCCTAATGGGAGTTATTATGTCCTTGATGTACGAGCTGTCCGTTTGTAACAGCCAGTTAAAAGCCAATATAAGAATCTAATTACGTCATTATCTCATCCTATCGTTATGCAAGAAGTGTTGAAGGAAAGAAAACTTGAAGACCGCTCAATGCACTTCTTAAAAAACGGTCCATCGAGACCTTGAATACTTGTTTGATTCGGTGGAAGGTAACCAAGCTAACATTGTGAATTATTCCATATAGGGCAGGGATGGGACACTTTGATGGTGGTGGGGGCCACATAATTGATGTACTGGCCACCAGGGGGCCGCAGATTCACTTGGAACACACACACACACAAATTCCATGTGTTGTATGTAATTATTAACAAATATACTAAGTCTGACATCTTCATTGACATTTTACAATCAATGGGAGCATCCTCTAATAAGCCACTAAACAAATATCAGTTCACAGAAATGTTATTTCATTTTTACAAGTGGCATATTATGGCAAGTTATTAAACAGTGGAATAAAGCTATTTTAAAGCACGGAAAATGTGTGTGTATTTAGATTAACCATTAGATGACATACACATGAAGTCATGAACACTAACCCAGACGTTAGTGGTCTAACTTGAACCTGAACCTAACTTGAACCTTGGAGCCAGTCTCTGCATTCCCCTTAGTCCACAATAAGGGGAGTGTCCACACAGACACCCGTCAGCCCGCACTCTGCTGTTCCTCAGCGCCACTCCCCCTCCCTCCCTCCCGCTGAAATTATGAATGAAAAGCGTAGTAATCATAGATAACACGGCAGGGTCCGTGACAGTTTGTTTGATTTCAAATAAACAAAGTCTTGGTTTTAAGAATATTAAACTTGTTTCGCCAAATTCAGACGATAAAAACAGCTTTTAAGCTAAAGGCATAATTACAAGAGGCAACTTAACGTCACAGCAGGCAGAACAACAGCCGGTGTTTCTTGTGAGGGTTGCCCCGGGAAACAAAACAATACACACAAATGCGTCACAGATTATTTCACGGTATTTGAAATCTACGCAGCTCGCGACGTAACTAGGAGTCTAGTGGACGGTATCAGTACTACAAGTAAAAAAAAAAAAAAAAAAAAAAAAAAAAAAATAATTTTTTTAATTATTATTTTTTTAATTAATTACGTTTTTTATAAATTAATCTGAGGGCCGCAAAAAGAGGAGGTGGGGGCCGCATGCGCCCCGCGGGCCGCCATTTGCCCATCCCTGATATAGGGTTATTCATTATCTGCAAAATAAGGATGTGTTCTCAATAAAGTGACTTAAAGGCTGGCGGTCTCAATCTGTCACGCAAACACATCTTAATGGTGGATATCTATACGTTTTCACTTTACTGGGAAATATCACGTGATTTCGTAAGACTGGTTGGCTCATGATTTCACACACATGGTCCCTAAGATTATTCCTAATGGCTGAATGTCAATGGACATAATGAGAGTGATTCCTTGAGTCACTTTGTCCAAATCTTTGGTTTACGGCCTTTGTTTTAAGAGCAAACTATGCTGTGGCAATTTACGTATGACTTCCCCTGATTACTGAATGTCTCCACAACTATTCCATGGACCTCAATTTCATTCAGAAGTTCACATTGACTTCTAGATAAATACTAGCAGTGGTTCCTTGAGTCATGTTGTCCAAATCTGTCTTTTGTTTTAAGTGGCAATGATGTGGTGTCGATGTATTCATCAAACGTGGAAACGGAATCAAACCATTCAGCCGTCTGTGTGGTTTTTAACTTCTTGCCAGAAAGGTCAGTCAGTCGTACAGAGCGCATCCGGTCTTCAGAGTGGAAGACGTTGCATATTTAAAGAGAAGGAATGGGGGGGGTTAAATTGGCGATAATGAAAGGAGCCTTCTGGAAGTTAGGGAGGACGTTCTCAGTCAAGAGAAGTTGAAGGTCATACTGTCGGAGCACAGAGAGAATACCTCGAAACACATCTTCTAATACGGACGTCTCCAAAGCTTTGCAAAGACGTGAAGGCAAGTAAAAAGAGATAAACATTGACAAGTAAGAACCACATAGGGATCTTAGTGAAGTAAGTAAGGGAGCAAAATACTTCCAGTTAGCAGCACGATGATAAAGTAATGTAAGATGTGAACCAACTGGAGCTGGTTAGCATCTGCTTTTTAGCATTTAGCTTAAATCATCGCTGCCTCAGCTCAGCACCATAAAGTGAGGCTGGAGGCTCGTACGTATCCAAGATTACAGCTTTAATTCAATTTAACATACCGGGAGTCAAATTAAAATGGGAGGGAAGACTTCAAACTGTAGTCTCGTTGAGATTTGTTGCGGGAAATGCTATAAAACATTTATTGTTTCCTTCTTAGTAACATTTTGGAGGGAGTCGATGGACGTCCACCTTCATTGACTTAATAAGGACGTTTCCCAAGCTTAGCAAAGACGACTTAACGTCTGCAAGTAAGCACCTGTGTAGGCTGTAGGCTCGTATCCATAACTACAGCTATGCGTACAATTTAAACAACCGGGTCAGACTCAAATGACTTTAAACTGTCGTCTGGTGGAGATGTGTTGCTGGAAATGCTATAAAGCAGCGGTTCTCAACCGGCCTCGGGACCCACTTTTTAATTTGTCAATAAATCGCGACCCAACATTTTGAACCACTCAAATCTATTCAACAAAAAGTCGTGCTGTAATATATACGCTTTGCAGCATACGATATTAATTAAAGTGAAGTACAGTGCATATATCCCTCATATCCCTTCACTGAACTAAAGAATGCTTTTAAAAAAGGTTTAATGAGATGGAATCAAAGCTGAACTGTACCACACGTGGCATGCTGGAAACCCACCCCAGCAGGGGGTCTGGGGGGATTCTCCCCCAGGAGATCTTTAGAAATACTAACATAAACTACGCATTCTGGTTCACTGAGAAGAAAATAAATACATCTATTACTACCCGACATATTAATAATACGTTATGCCATTGTTTGTGTTTCACTTTGTTCTGAAGCTGAACTAGTCTGTGTGAATGACTTTGTGGGTAAGGGGAGATAGCATCTGAAGTTGTACCCATGGATGTATAAAGAAGAGTTCTACCGCTAAGTTATTCTCCGTGGAGACTTCCGGCAACACTCTTGATTCTGATTGGCCAGAAGACTCGAAAAAACATCGGCAAAGATGTTTATTGAGAATATGACAGACGTTTTCAAAACCGTTTACAGCATGCACAGCGTTAGAAAATTGTGCCTTCAAATTCCTCACACACATCCGCGACCCACTCGAAACGGGTCCCACCAGTTGAGAACCACTGCTATAAAACATTTCTTTTTGGCCTTCTTTTTACATTTTGGAGCGGGTCGATGGACATCCACTCTTTCCATCTCTTCCTCTCCTTCCTCCTCTAACCTTCACCCGTCCTTCTGCCATCCTTCCAGATGTTGCTCGGTGTCAGAGGTGCTTCATAAATCCTCTCCCCTGCCGTCAGACATCTCAGACGGTACTGCTGCTGCAGGACTGCTGACTCATACTTTAGGATCTCCACGGCAGACAGGCATCGGGCGCTCTGATTGGCTGGAGAAAGAAGACGGGCCGAAGCTGCAGGGCCATTTCAATTAACAAAATACAACTTGCACTGTTGTATAATTTATTTATAGCACGTTATAGTATAGCAGTATAATTCTACGTGTTGTTTTAGTAGTCAATTGGAATATTTGTGAATTTTTCGGATATCTTTCGATGCTTTTTAACAGTTTTTGTTTATTTCTAACGCTTTGTTGAAAGAGGATACTAAAAATATAGCTTAGTGGATCAATTTATAAACACAAATTGATTTAGATGATTTCATATACAATCCCAATACTAAGGGGTTGTGATTTTATCAATCTGGAATATCCTTTGGTTGCACAGCGTTTCATAAAGCATGCCGAAAATACTGCTACTACTTTTACTTCTAAAAAAGGCATACATCGTGCTCAGGTTACATATTGCAAGAGTTTCAGCAAAAGCTTTTAACACTCAGATATATAAAGGAAGCGCATGCTGAAACTATTGCTGAAATACAGACAAAAACAGAAATCCTTGATTGATAAAACAGGCAAAATCAATTAAGCATGTCCGACATTTTACTCACGAAAAGGCATAACATGTCTGGGGGTCGTATCAAGTGTCCAAGCAAAGGCTTTGAATAGTCAGAGATATCCAAAGGTTGCACAGCACTTCTTAACGACAGGACAACATGCTGAAACTATGCTGACATACACAAAACTATCTTGACTGATAAAACAAATCAATTCAAATGCGTTGCTTTTCGCCCGCATGTCTAGCATGTCTGACATTAGTCACTAAACGGTTAACTTGAACAGTAAGTGCTGACGAAGCAGCCCAGAGAAATCTGTTTCTGGCCAGGTGCAACAAAGGGCTTTATCTGATATATTATCTCTAAGCTGCAGGAAAGGGAGACAGAGAGCGATCCCTCCCTAAACTGCACTTTGCTTCTTCCCTCAGACATACTGAGAATTAATCGTCTCCCACAAAGAGAGGAAGATGGATGCCAGAAGGCTTTTTATAACAGTTGTAAAAACAAAGTCTGCTGGTGAGTTATTCTCACACTCAGCTGCTGGACTTATTTCAATGTTAAGAACAGAGCTGCTGAGAGAGAGGAAAGCCAGGAGGAATTAACATCATTAATTAAACAATGAGAAGACTTTTGGCTTCAAAGCCCTCCGTTTCTACATCCTGCAAAGCGTACAGGACATTTAGTTTAAACGGGTGCTTTTGTAAATGTCTTCACATGCATTCAAACTAAGATAATAATACATTTAATTTGTTAGCGCTTTTACAGGTGCTCAAAGACGCTTTACAGATATAGTGAAATGGAAGGAACAACAAATAAATATATAGTTAAAGTTAAATAATACAAAAACAATCACTATAAGTAATGTTTTTTTATGCGGAGGTAAGAATTTACTTTTTTTACTATGTTCCATCTGAATTTACTCTGACACAGAAACATCGATATTGATTCTGACACTTCTACATCCAACTCACAGATGTAACCTTGCTTTGATAAAAGAAATTATTCATATATTATTCTTGCATTAGCATTATTAGCATTAGCATTATTAGCATTAGCATTAGCCCAGCGCAGAAACGCAGAGAGACTAACTTATGGCAACACAAAATAAAACATGGGAGCGGTGGAGATGAGGAGGTGTCGGCGTTCTGGCGATTTACTCGGAAGGCTTCAGTAGAAGCTGCTGGGAGTCCCAGCAGCTTCTACTGAAGCCTTCCCCAACTCCGGGGACTTCCGGCCGGGGACTCCGGGGGCAGTATACGCCGTGAAGTGGTTTGCGGCCTGCCAGTAAACCCAAAGCAGAAGAAGAAGAAGTGACGTCAGCGGCTTCATTTGCCTCATCCTCCCCCAGGGACTTTTTCTGGTGTGAACGCGATCTGTTCGCATGAAACTTTGTGGGAAAAGTACCGCAGTGTGAACGCGGCTATAGTCATTTGTTTTGGGCATAGCATTTTCGAGCCTGAAACCTGAAAAACAGGCTCAGGGCTTAAGAGGTTAGAAGCCAGATTGAAGAGGTGAGTTTTAGATAGCTCCATTGAAACTGCACTTTGACCACAGCGACCTGAATGACCTCCTTTTCTATGTTTCCTGTCTGTATCTGCACTCAGCGATCAAATAAAGGACAACATTGCCAAAAGAATATGTAGTTATTAATAAAAGCTGGATATATTTAGATGCGTCTTCAGATTTTAAAACAGAACCGAGAGTAACCTGTCAATACGTATCGTCCTCCATGCAGCTACATCAGAAGTCACTAAACCAGGGTTCCAGCCATGTGCATTGCAGATTTTAACTTCATCGCAAAGGAAAATGCAACTTTGTGACACGGTATGTGGGTCCCAACTGCCAGCAGTCTCGTTCTCTTTGACTTGGAAACATAAAGGTCGAGCGGGTGATTCCTTTTTGGCCGTCGATGCGAGAGGACCGACTTCTCTGTTTGACACGGATCACCGTTGTGTAATGTCGTTGCGGAAGAAGCCACACACACGGTCCATCAATGCCTTCATCGATGCAGCCATCCTTCAAAGCTTCATGACCAAAACTTACATTTAAAGAAAATGCAACTTGCACAGCTGCATAATGCATGTATGTAGTATGTTACAGGATAGCAGTATGATTATATGTAGAGATGTCCCGATCCGATCACGTGATCGGGGATCGGAGCCGATCACGTGATTTTCAAAAGGTCGGAATCGGGAGGAAAAAAATCGGGGATCGAGATTTTCTAAAAAAAAATTTTTTTATAAAATATATATTTTTTAATTTAATGTTACAAAACAAAAATGACCATGTTCACGTCTTAAAGTCATCCTGAGGACTTAGTTTTGGTTTAAAATTACACAACATCATGTATGTGTTGCTTCCTTTGGGCTTGTTTTCAGACCTGGTTGCTTATTCCTCTGAAAGCAACAGAGTGGGCGCAGTGTCTACTAGTAGCAGTAAGCTAACGAGAGGCTACGTCCAGCTGGTGACTCGGGAGTCGGGACGGAGAACATGTCAGGAGTTTGGAAGTATTATGAAATTGAAAGCGAAGGCAGTGTAACAGCCAGATGCAATGTTTGCAAGGCGGAGGTTCCGCGTGGTGGAAAGAACAGAGCTACGTTCAACACGACCAATCTAACACGCCACCTGAGAAACAAACAACAACACGACGAGTACACAGCGGCCACTCGGGTAACGGCACGGAAACAACCGACACTTTCAGAGGCTTTCAAAAGGAAAGAGGAACTGCCCCAGAACAGAGAAAAGGCCAAAAGCAGAGCAGCCAAGATAGCTGAGTTCATCGCGTTGGATGACCAGCCGTTACCTGTTACCTTTTTTTTCTCTTAATGCATAAAGATCGGATCGGGAAAAATCGGTATCGGCAGATTGTCAAAATCAAATGATCGGAATCGGATCGGGAGCAAAAAAAGGTGATCGGGACATCCCTAATTATATGTGTTGTTTTAGTATTCAATTGGTATATTTGTGTAATCTGCTTTTCACAGTTTTTGTTTATTTTTAACGTGTACTTCATTGTATTTCTAACCCTCGCCTTGTTAGCATGCTGCTCAAACTAAAAAAACAACACATTGGGATTAATATTAATTAATAATACTAAACCATAAAAAGGATTTTCGAACTATTAAAATCCTGGGACGAATCTAGTAAAATATACTAAATAAAATAGCTTAACACTCCAATAATTTATATTCCCTATTTACCAAGAAGCCTCTGTTGCAAAATCACGCATTCTCCCACAGCTTAAAGAAATATAAAAGTATTTTGTTCTAATCCGACTACATTACGGCACATTCCCTTTCACTCTTTCCACTTAACAACGGCACAAACAGCGGTTGTGTGAACATAATGAACACCGAGGTATTTCCACTCACACTTCCACCAGCTTAAGACTAATTAAAAAGGTTTCATGGGGCTAGACGTAGACCAAATGCATTGTAGTCTGTGCTGTGAAAATATAAAAGCACACCTTTACGGCGATCTCAAGCCACGCAGAACGCCGACTGTATAAAGACTTAACACCCAACAAAAATAACCCTTCGACGCTCGATGAATTTTCCATTCATGACAAAGAGGGATTTGAGTTGAGAGGGACTTTATAGGCGCTCCCCGAGGATGCTTAGCAGCATAACAGTTTACTTCTGCAGGGACTCACTTCCAACCTGCAGCTCAGACGGACATAAATCCACTTT
This sequence comes from Pseudochaenichthys georgianus, assembly GCF_902827115.2. Taxonomy (NCBI): domain Eukaryota; kingdom Metazoa; phylum Chordata; class Actinopteri; order Perciformes; family Channichthyidae; genus Pseudochaenichthys; species Pseudochaenichthys georgianus. Next base: position 25,022 of record NW_027262204.1, on the reverse strand, counting down.
AAGTGCACACTGAAGGATCAAAACACAAACACATTCAGCACCAAGTCCATCAGCGCAAACTCAATGAAAGATGTCTGATCAACAAGGCATTCAAAACTCCCAGTCAAGCGTGTTTCTCACCTCATTAAATACCGTCTATCCACGCAGACGGCAGTAAAGAAGCATGCAGGGAACACATTCATTAAAACTCTAATGATAATATAAGAATCACCAGGCGACGTCTCGTCTTCTTAAAGCAGACTTGTGCTGAGTTCAATGACCCATACACTGTTTTTCTGAGATATTTTTTACAAGTTTTATATACTAGAAGTACTTTAAATCAATTCATCCAGCCTTTAGCTTAGCGGTGGTGACGTGAAGTCATGTGACCGAGCTGTAGTTCCTTTATAGCCCAACATTAGCCACCTTTAGCTTAGCGGTGGTGACGTGTAGTCATGTGACCGTTCTGTTCCTTTATAGCCCAACATTAGCCTCCTTTAGCTTAGCGGTGGTGACGTGAAGTCATGTGACCGTGCTGTAGTTCCTTTATAGCCCAACATTAGCCTCCTTTAGCTTAGCGGTGGTGACGTGAAGTCATGTGACCGTGCTGTAGTTCCTTTATAGCCCAACATTAGCCTCCTTTAGCTTAGCGGTGGTGACGTGAAGTCATGTGACCGAGCTGTAGTTCCTTTATAGCCCAACATTAGCCTCCTTTAGCTTAGCGGTGGTGACGTGTAGTCATGTGACCGTTCTGTTCCTTTATAGCCCAACATTAGCCTCCTTTAGCTTAGCGGTGGTGACGTGAAGTCATGTGACCGTGCTGTAGTTCCTTTATAGCCCAACATTAGCCTCCTTTAGCTTAGCGGTGGTGACGTGAAGTCATGTGACCGTGCTGTAGTTCCTTTATAGCCCAACATTAGCCTCCTTTAGCTTAGCGGTGGTGACGTGAAGTCATGTGACCGTGCTGTAGTTCCTTTATAGCCCAACATTAGCCTCCTTTAGCTTAGCGGTGGTGACGTGAAGTCATGTGACCGTGCTGTGGTTTCTTTATAGCCCAACTTTAGCCACCTTTAGCTTAGCGGTGGTGACGAGAAGTCATGTGACCGTGCTGTAGTTCCTTTATAGCCCAACATTAGCCTCCTTTAGCTTAGCGGTGGTGACGTGAAGTCATGTGACCGTGCTGTAGTTCCTTGATAGCCCAACTTTAGCCACCTTTAGCTTAGCGGTGGTGACGTGAAGTCATGTGACCGTGCTGTAGTTCCTTTATAGCCCAACATTAGCCTCCTTTAGCTTAGCGGTGGTGACGTGAAGTCATGTGACCGTGCTGTAGTTCCTTGATAGCCCAACTTTAGCCACCTTTAGCTTAGCGGAGGTGAACTGAAGTCATGTGACCGTGCTGTAGTTCCTTTATAGCCCAACATTAGCCACCTTTATGTAGGGGAGGCAGTAAATCCCTTATTAGGGTCCTGTGATGATGAAGTTCTCACACAGAGCAGCTGTCTGTGTCTTTCCTAAACTTCCTCAGTCAGGTAATGACTCCAAACACACAACATTAGCATTTTATAGTCGTGGGTTGTAAGGAAGGAACAACAAGGCTGGAGGTGGAGCAGAGGAAGCGAGACGCAGCAATGCCAGTCAGTGATTGTCATTCAGACTGCAGTAAAAGTGAGTGTAATGATGGACACTAAAGGAGTCTTCACTCAGAGAGGAAGTTATCTGAGGGTCAGGTAGATATCAGAGACTTAGGAAAGTATGTAGAGTTTGATAAGAGCTGCAGCTGGGCATGATGACCTGCAGACTGCCAATGAAATAATTCCTCACACATGAGATATGTAAAGCCAACACCTGCAGAGTGAGATCATCGTATTAAAAACGCTCCATCAAAAGACCCTGAAGTCCAAGCCAATTACAGACACATCTCCAACCTGCCATTCCTATCCAAGGTACTGGAGAAAGTAGTTGCCATTCTGATCCAGGAACATCTAACACTAAATAAACTCTTTGAAAGATTCCAGTCCATCCTACTCCACCGTCTCCACACTACAATTGGACTCTCTGACTCTGCCTTAAACTGGTTCACCTCCTATCTCACCGGGAGGACTGAGCATGCCACCTTGGGAGCGGCTAAATCAAGAACTCACTCTGTGACTTGCGGTGTCCCCCAAGGATCAGTCCTCGGCCCCACCCTTTTCACCATATACATATCCCCCCCTCGGTCGTGTCATCAGCCGGCATGGAATATCTTTCCATTGCTATGCTGATGACACACAACTCTACATCAGAGCAAACCCAACCCCCTCGGCACCTCTGCCATCATCCACAATACCCACATGCCTGGAGGAGATAAAGGTGTGGATGCAGCACAACTTCCTCCAGCTAAACAGCTCCAAGACTGAAGCCATTCTTATTGGCACTCCACATCAGGTCCGTTCATCCGCCATCACCAGCATCAGCTTCTCCGGTCAGAACATTCCACTCTCACCAACGGTTACCAATCTGGGAGTTCAAATGGATCCTCGCCTGACCTTTGAGGCCCACATCAAGCAAATATGCAAGACCTCTTTCTACCACCTGAGAAATATTGCGAAACTCCGCCCCCCACTCAGTCTGTCCACGCCTTTGTCTCCTCCAGGCTGGACTACTGTAACGCACTTCTCATTGGGATTCCTAGCAAGAACATCCAGAAGCTGCAATACATCCAAAACACAGCTGCTAGGATCCTGATGAGTGCGGAAGTACGAGCACATCACACCCATCCTCAAATCACTGCACTGGCTCCCGGTCTCACTCAGGATTGACTACAACATCACCCTCTTCACTCATCAGCGCATATATGGAAATGCTCCCTCCTACATCAAGGAACTGCTCACCCCACAAACCTCCACGAGGAACCTACGTTCAGTAAAGGCAAACCTCCTCATCCCACCAAGGACAGAACTGAAGACCATGGGAGACCGAGCCTTCTGCTCCGCTGCTCCGAGACTGTCGCCCTCCCATACCAGCTGAGGACACCACAGACTGTGGAGTGCCCTCCCAAGCCAGCTGAGGACACCACAGACTGTGGAGTGCCCTCCCAAGCCAGCTGAGGACACCACAGACTGTGGAGTGCCCTCCCAAACCAGCTGAGGACACCACAGACTGTGGAGTGCCCTCCCAAGCCAGCTGAGGACACCACAGACTGTGGAGTGCCCTCCCAAGCCAGCTGAGGACACCACAGACTGTGGAGTGCCCTCCCAAGCCAGCTGAGGACACCACAGACTGTGGAGTGCCCTCCCAAGCCAGCTGAGGACACCACAGACTGTGGAGTGCCCTCCCAAGCCAGCTGAGGACACCACAGACTGTGGAGTGCCCTCCCAAGCCAGCTGAGGACACCACAGACTGTGGAGTGCCCTCCCAAGCCAGCTGAGGACACCACAGACTGTGGAGTGCCCTCCCAAGCCAGCTGAGGACACCACAGACTGTGGAGTGCCCTCCCAAGCCAGCTGAGGACACCACAGACTGTGGAGGCTTTCAAAAAAGGCCTAAAAACGCATCTTTTAAAATAGCCTTTAACTAGATTTTTAAATCCCCCACATTATGCCATGCCGGATATGTCACAGCTTTTATTATGTTGTTTTAATTATTTTAAAATAGCTTTTTATTGTTTTTGTTGTTTTGTTTCACCCTTTTTAATTTTTAATTTTGTAGCACTTTGAGTTTTGTTTACGCAAATGACAAGGGCGCTTATAAATAAAATATATCATTATTATTATTAAAATATTCACTGCAGTAAAGAGGGAAACAACTGAGATCTAGGAAATATGGGTTTTCCAGGGACGATAATTAGACTCGAGGAGACATAAGATATTATTAAGTGGATCCAACAAGAAATGGGGAGGAAGAGATGGGATGGAGAGAGATCTGATGAAATATCAATAATAAATCAACAATTAATCAGTTTGAGTACATTGAGTGCAGAGAGAAATCTAAATTCTCTGATTCTAACTTCTTAAATTTAAGTATTTGAGGCTTTTTTGACTCCATTATAACAGAAAATAACATCTTTTGAACAAATCCAGACATTTGAAGAAGTCATATTGGGCTTTTCGAACTAATAAACATTATTTCCCCTTTTCTGATTTCCTATAGAATAACGACTAATTGATTTATTGGGAACATATTTGACAGATTAAAAAAGAATCTTGAAAGACTTAAAATTGATGATTTTATTTTATTCTAATTTCTTTAAGACTCGCAGCATTTTGTTGAACATGCGGCGTTCACGGCACTTTTAATAATGCAGACATTGAAATGTTTTCCTTTTAAGATCATTCGGATAAAATGGACCAAAACCAGCTGTCGTTTAGGGCGATGCAATAAAACGAGACTAACGTTTATAGGAAACGGAAACAAATATACCAACAACGTGCCAAATTGTCCGTAAATTAGCAACACTTTGTCAACGCTCGTTAAAAAAAAGTCTTGAGGTTTTAAACTTTAATTAGAAAAGTGTACGTCGTCCCGTGGAAATAAATGTATTACATGAGAACATATTGTTCTCTTAGCACCTAAACGCTTGATCCTCACATTTAACATAAATGTTAAATTACACATGTTCAATAAATAAACTATACTCTTTTATATAACTTATCAAATATAAATTATATCTCCTGAAACCAAAACCAACAGAGACGGCAGTAAAACTGAGACCATGACTTCCTGTTCCATCGAACCACCTGAGCACACACACACACACACACACACACACACACACACACACACACACACACACCCCCCCCCCCCCCCTCTGTGTGTGTGTGTGTGTATAAATCTAGGAGTCCCAGTTGATCCCACACACCCGCTGGTTTCCTCTCTGAAGGTAAATAACAGCAGGACGGAGATCTGGCCACTAATACACACACACACTCTCAGAGGAAGTTGTACACACTCTTTTTCCCATCCTCTGACATCCTCATCACCTTCCCCCGCACAATCTTCACTTCCTCCATTACACAAGCCCCGTAAACACACCAAACGCTAACATTGCATAACCCACTCGCTGACCCCGGCCAAATGTCACACACACACACACACACACACACACACACACACACACACACACACACACACACACACACACACACACACACACACACACACACACACACACACACACACACACACACACACACACACACACACACACACACACACACACACACACACACACACACACACACACACACACACACACACACACACACACGGAGAATATGTAAGTGCTTCCCGCAGATTTGCTTATCATTCAGTAAATCTGTCGGTGGATTTTTTTTTTCTCCTCGCCCACATTCCCGTCTACTCCTTCACTTTCTTGGCCAACAGGTCCTTCCATCTGTCCGCCAGCTGGTGGAGGAGGAAGAGGAGGAGGAAGAGGAGGGGGTTTACTTTCTCCCACTGACAGTAAAGACTCTTGCGAGGGTCTCATGTTGATCTACATTTCAATATCACTCTCGTTTTCCCCAGATGACTGCGTGTAAACTTTAACGAGCACACCGTCGCCAACATCCAGGTGCTCCTCAGATGGCCCACTCCCCTAAGTACACTTTGATTTGAGTAAAGTTTGAATGTAGAAACAAACATGGACGCTTAAAGAAACGATGGATTTTAGTGCGTCGAGCTTTGGATCACGGAAATGTTCCCACCCAGGAATTTGCATTTGCTTTAAAACATAATCTTCTTCCAATTGCATTTCTACGGTTTCAATCATATTCAACTGTATATTTTAATACTCTTCCAGGTCTTCTCGAAGCGAGCGGCAGCCTCCGGCTAAACGGACGCTGGCCGTGTCTAAACGTGTCCTTCATCATCAGTCTTCACTCCCGACAGACTTCAGGTTCTCAACGTGAAACCCGACCCCTCCTCGCTCTCACTCTCTAATATCCCAGACGTTGGTTTAACCCGCTGTTAATGCGCCCGCTCAGCACTCCTGAGAGACCTGCTCTCGATCAGCTCCTTCTGGTGTATATTCAACAACGCTATTACGATTAACTTTGGAGACATCGTGCATTCAGAGCAGAGAAAAGACCGTTTTACACATTTTAAAAGCTGGTTCCCTTTAACAGCCAGATTAAGAGGCGCTATCTCCGAAGTGTCCCACCCATAGACGCATGTTGAATCAGAGGAAATGGGTACAACGTCTCCAGCTCAACAAAAGGACATCTTAAGGGCTTCACACGCCATTCAAACGGTCCATATAAAGAAATCCCTTTACGATGGCAAGTCATCAACCGTGTGAACTTTAACACTCGGGGTACATACTCTGCATCTCCACAGCGAGACGATGGGATGTGTTGCTCGTTCGGTCCAACCTGCAGCTCCAGACCTGCAGCTCCATGGAAACTCTCTTGACCTCTGACCTCTGGTCGTGCTACACCTGTCAGCAGCTCACAAAGCACCATGGGATATTTAAACTCCTTCACCTGGTGCAACAAATCACCCCCAGGAGCAAGGGGACTGTAAAGCACCAGGGCTGTGGTGATGGACGGGGTTTACTTTAGCATTAGGAGAGTTATCGCTTCGTAACTAGACGCCGTTCAAACGGTCTAACCTGCGCGGGACTACCATCTCTAGATATCGTGGACATTGTAAGCGAGTGATTTGAAGTAAAGTCTGTGGTGATGTACTGTAGCATTCGCTTCGTTACTACACACTGTTTTAATTATCTCAACGGCACAGAATTATTATCCGAGTCCTTTAAAAGTCACTTTCTCTCCTGGACTAGCCATATCTCGAAGTGTCAAATCGTACCTGTTTTTATGTTAACAATTAGTAAAGGCGTCCTTTTCTTTTATATCAAGTTATCAAAATGAATAAGCTAAGCTATAGGATGGAGCTGGAACATGTAGTCCAGGGGCGTCAAACTCAATTTCATCACGGGCCACATCAGCATTATGGTTGCACTCAAAGGGCCGGTTGTAACTTTAAGACTCTCTAAACATACATATATAAATATTTTATATATTTAAAATAATGTATTATATTACTTTATTGCCTCTGCATTGGATTATTATCGGATAGGGTAAAAGCTTCATAGATAACTTCGTCTGAAAGAAGAAGTCTAGGGCAAATAAGTGCAAGTCTCTTCAGTGAGAATGTCACAAAATTATTTTAGAAGAAAAGCCAAATTCTAAAAAAAAGTTAGTTAAATAATAAAAAAAAAATCTATGTGAGATGCATTGTGGGACATGTAGTTTATGGACATCGTGCATCTGTAAATTGGCCTGTAACCATATAATAAAAATATTACATTCTTTCAGAGCTCTTGCGGGCCACATGAAATGAAGTCGCGGGCCGGATTTGGCCCCCGGGCCTTGAGTTTGACACCCCTGATGTAGTCCCTTCATAGATTAAGTATTTGTGATGCTAAAGTGATGCTAAAGTGATGCTAAAGTGATGCTAAAGTGTCTGAAAATAGCCGTTTTCAGACTCTAAAATAAGAGATGTCCTGCTTCTCTCAGTCTGAAATCAGGTCAGGGTGAATATCTTTGGGGTTCGACTGGAAAACATGAAATTTAAAGACCCTGGACTTTGAGAAAGAGGGGAGGACATTGGTTACTACTTTTTCTGTAAGCTATCATCTGTTCTCGAGAGACAACCTCGACAATATGTTGCTATACCTTCGGCTTATAAAGTCATCCAATCTTTATCCCAAAAGACCGTGAGATCGATCCTGAGAAACCTGTTTCCACACCGTCTCTGAAACCTCAGATACCCGACCTCTGCGTGAAGCTTTCATCTGTGTCCTGGCTGCAGCTCGTTGGAGACGCGCTTTGTGTCCTGCTCTGCTGTTCACAGAGCGGTCCTCAGGAGAACCGCAGAGAAACAAAGCCAGATGCTTTCTTTGAAGTGTTCTGGTCGTGCTGCTGTGGAGCCTCAGAAGGCGCAGACCACCTCGAATATCAATACACGAGCTCAGAGACTTGATCTGACAACATGTTTCATTCCCAAAGGGAGATAAGAGGACTGTTCACGGTGGATATTGACCTCATCCCAACAAACCCCCCGTCCACACACACAACGTCCACTGTCTCAACGAGGCCCTGCTTGGGTGAAAGGCACTACGTCTTCCCTCCTTCAATAAGATGCCTGTCCATTCGACCCCAGGTTTCCATGTCTGTCCAAACATGGCAGTCCAGCAGAGAGAAATCCCATCGTGTCCTCATCCATTCTGCGGCTCTGGACATGAGCAAACAGTCTGCTTTTCAGTCTGCTGTCACCGCCCAGGCAACGCTTTCTCTTCACGCTGAATCGGAGCTACCAACAGACAGCCTCTCATGAATGAGGCAGATAAACGTTTAGTCCTCGAACAGAGCGAGATTTCCTGGCTCTTTGTGGTCTTTTCTGAGATCCTGACGGCCGGAAACCCCGTCCACTAATTTGGAAAACATCGGGGTTCAAATGGCAAGCGTTCAATGGGAATATATGTGATGTTTGCGTATGGTAATCGTTGTCCAGACTGACGGTAAGACAACTATTTCGTTTTGGTAGGCTTTGAAAACGCTGCCAATCCATTGTTTAGTCTAAACCTCATCGTCATAAAACCTTAATCATACGTCTAATCCTTACAGGACGTAATGGAACAGGTGCTTCACTTGCCAGAGGTCATTACGCTTTAAAACCGTTCTTACATCCAAAAGCCTGCCTCCTTCTTTTCCATTACCCCTCGCTGGGAAAGTCGTCCTCTTTGGGGAGTTGCTTGGACAGATTGGACAAATGTTTCTTTTGTGCGGTCGTCTCCTCGCCTCCGTCGTGCCTGACAGCCACAAACGAACCCAAATGTCTCCACATTACGGTGGCTGTCTCACCAGCTGTCCGTCTGTTTACACTTCACATGTGGCCTTAGGTATCAATTAGCTTCATGGGGGAAAGGAGGCTAACACTCACTACCTTTTTCACGGGGAGAAGGGCTTCCACCTCGGAGGGAATACCACGTCTATAAGCTGAGGAGAGGTGATGACAAAATACAAATAATCAATATTAACTGCAAAGAAAAGAGCTCAACAAGTATGTGTCTAGATCAGGGGTGTCCAAACTACGGCCCAGGGACCAAATGCGGCCCGCGGACCATTTTTAATCGGCCCATTCAAAAAGTATAACGACTTAAGTATAATCATTTTCTGCTTGTCTTATATTGTACTTCTTAAATATATGTGTTCACATATATTACACAGTAGTATTCATGTCATTAATACGCCCACTTTTCAAATAAAGTCAGTCAATTAAAGTTGGAAACATGTTCTAACAAATCTTAGCTGATAAGAAACAAGCCCGATAACACGTTCACATAGCAACCGTGAAATATGTACTCTTCTTGTCAGCAATCTGAGGCTCCTGTTTTAAGGAATCAGCTGCTAAAGATCAAAGTAAACCCTCTGGATGGCGGTGTGCTGTTTATGTACCGCATGTTCACCTGCATTGGATACACTTTCCCAACTTATAACTGAACTTACGAGGTAATAAAGAGCCCAGCCCTTCGTATATTTTTCTATCCGTGGCCCTCTGTGAGAAAGGTTTGGACACCCCTGGTCCAGATACTGGTTTCTGACGGCTACTTTGACCCGGGTTTATACGGCTCGTCAGTTAAAGTTCCATTTGATTGGAGCGATGACAGGTGGGGCTTGAAAAGGCAAAAAATCCAGTTCAATGCAACTACAATGACCAAAATAGCTTCTCGATGAATATAGAGATGGATTTGAAACCTTTGAAACCTCGTGTTCAAGTGTTTTCAGTTCAAAAGGTCAACATGTAGACGACCTTTCCTCTGTACGTTGAAACTGCGGAGACATTGAGCTACAGCTCTTCTGTAGGCAGGGCTTTCCTGTCTTTCAGCAGAAAGCAGATTTATAACAGACGAATGACCTTCAGGAACATCGCCCTCTGGTGGAGGCCAAGCTCCCTGCATCCTCACACACTCCTAACCTCACCCCCTCTGATCTGAACACACACCACAGCTGCTGGAAACACACATTCCTCCACAGCTCTTCTTTCTTTCCGCCTCAACACTCCTCTCTCCTCCGCGTCGTGCTGGAAACGTATCTCTTCAAACCAGTGTCAGCCCTCGTTGTTTGGCGAACACTTTAAAGACTCTCAAAACTAAAGCGCGGCCAAGTCCGACCATGAGCTAAACCGTCCGTGACATCACGGAGGAACAGCAACACTGCTCGGTTATCAACGGTTTCTCTGCGTCCACGCGCCCTGTCTGAGGCTGAGAGCGAGTCTACCGCTGACTCTGCCCCCCAGAGACAACGAAGAGACGAAGGTTCAACAGACAACACGCGCTTTGATCACGGCCTCTTTCAGGCAGATAATATACATTCAAGAGGTGCCAGCGATTATTCGATTATTCGCTACAGTCTCCATAATCGAATATTATTTTTAAAAATCGATTTTTTTTTTTTTTTTCTGGCCAAAATAATCGGTCGAATAATCGATTATTATTCGCCAGGGCTGCCGAATAATCGATTTTGATCATGGTCAGTTTCTGGCAACCCTAGTACATTCAAGAGGTGCTGTCGTACAGCAGTGGTTGACAGACAGCTCTTCAGTGGACAAGTGAGCAGACCTCTCAGTAATGCTAACACATAACCCTCGTTATATGCGTTCAACATTCCCTATAGCTCCACTGCATGTAGAATGTGTTTTCTCCGGGGTTACAGTCGCAGTTTCAAACACGACGTCATTAAAAGAACCAAACACGGCAACAAATCTTTTCGGTCAATTAAGAGAAAAGGCTTTAAAATCAACCAATGGGTGCGTCACGATGACAGAAAGCCCCTTTCCCTAATTGACGGTGGAGTCTCTGTTTGATGGGAACATTATTTTTACGGCTGGCCTTCTTGAGAGCAGTGATGGTGCTTCTTGCTACCCGGCTCGGCACGAAGTTGCTTTGGATACCAAGAGCTAGTGTTTCCCCGTTACCCAATAAATCCCTTTTATATTCATGTCCGCTCTCGCGCTGACACCTATGAGATCATGCGCTGTGAAGCCCGAGCGCTGTGGTGCATAAAGACTCCTGCAGGCTCCACCGACCTGCTTCTTTGGCTCTTCTTCGTGCTTCAAAGCGGAGGACACATCGAGCAGCCGTCTGACGCAACGTCCACTGATCTGATCCCGTGATTCCAGACACTATGGATAAACATTACTCTCACTGCCTCCTGATTGAAGGAAGAATGCTGTATGCCGTCCTTAGGGTGAAAAACAATCAGGCACAGCTGCTACACACATCCAATCATTATTTTTCCTACATCGTAAACCCAGAGCTGTTGGCACGGCCGGAGCGAACACACGTCTGACTCACACTTCGCTGCAGCCACAGGAGTTATTCCTCTCTTTCTAACGCACTCACGTCTCAACAGTCACAACAGCAACGTGTGCGCCTCGTTAAAGCTCCGGCTCGTCCATCACGGATCAGCTGAGGCTAATGCATCGTGAGCCCCGAATGAGTCCATTTCACATTGCTGGGAAGCTGAGATCAGACTGTTGGCAAGGCGAGGATTTGATGAAGGGGAAACGTCGTCATCGTGCAGAGGAAGAGAGGCAAACACTTTCTCACACTGAGACAACGCATCTGTGCGCTGCTCCACTCCCCGTGTGATATTGAACTGCCTGTTATTCTGCATATAATGATAGTTGTGCTTTTATTCATGTCTTAATGAGTGCATATACATGTGTCTGTTGATTGTGTATATATATATATATTATATATTTAGGTTCAAAGCAGCCTCAGCTCGCCTCCAGATGCTAATACACTGAACAAAAATATAAACGCAACACTTTTGTTTTTGCTCCCATTCTTCATGAGATGAACTCAAAGATCTAAAACATTTTCTATAAACACAACATAACCATTTCTCTCAAATATTGTTCACAAATCTGAAACCATGTGTGATCGTGAGCACTTCTTCTCCTTTGCCGAGAGAATCCATCCCACCTCTCAGGTGTGGCATATCAAGATGCTGATCAGACAGCATGATTATTGCACAGGTGTGCCTTAGGCTGGCCACCATAAAAGGCCACTCTGAAACGTACAGTTTTGCTTTATTGAGGGGGTCTGGGGGGGTCCGAAAACCAGGCAGTATCTGGTGTGAGTGGTAAGGGTAGGGGTAGGGTTAGGGGTAGGGTAAGGGGTAGGGTTAGGGGTAGGGTAATGTTGTGAATCGAGTGGCCCATGGTGGTGGTGGGGTTATGGTATGGGCAGGCGTATGTTATGGACGACGAACACAGGCCACTCGATTCACTACATTACCCTACCCCTACCCCTCACACCAGATACTGCCTGGTTTTCGGACCCCCCCAGACCCCCCCAATAAAGCAAAACTGCACGTTTCAGAGTGGCCTTTTATTGTGGCCAGCCTAAGGCACACCTGTGCAATAACCATGCTGTCTGATCAGCATCTTGATATGCCACACCTGAGAGGTGGGATGGATTATCTCGGCAAAGGAGAAGTGCTCACGATCACACATGGTTTCAGATTTGTGAACAATATTTGAGATAAATGGTGATTTTGTGTTTATAGAAAATGTTTTAGATCTTTGAGTTCATCTCATGAAGAATGGGAGCAAAAACAAAAGTGTTGCGTTTATATCTTTGTTCAGTGTATATGTCTCACTGTCTGCCTTTGCTGAGAGGCCATACATATGTGTGGGATGTTCGACGAGGAGAGATTTCAGGCATGAAACGCTGACAAATTGTCACGTGGCCAGATAACGTAGAGATGTGTCATGGCTTTGTGTTTCATGAGAGTTGATGTCTGTCGTAATTATAGTGGACGTATTTCTTTCACTTAGCGAAAATATACAACCGCTGCTCGCACATTGCCAGTAAAGAAACATCATTTCAAAGATGCCGGATATGGTTATAAAATAGTGATAAATCCCAGTTCCTCCATATCCAAGGGGATGCATGTTATACGGATAACTCGACTAAAGAAACAGCTGGCATTTGATTGGTTAATCCTCCTTCTCTCCACATGTCCTTGTTGCCTTACTTTTATGATGCACTATTAGGCTCTTTAGCAATAACATGAACAAGTTCCAGATAATACGTGTTCCTAAATGTCCTTGGTAAGCCGGATCAATAATACTGGAACAACGGGATGCATCTGGATGTTTTCAGTCCAAAACCCAGATATATTCACTTGGATATGAAGTCAATCAGAGAAAAGCAGCATGTGAACATTAGAGGCTGAAAACGGCATGATTTTACGGTGAAATATACATATTTCTATACATATATATTTGTTTTTCTATTCAGGATTGTGGGAAACGGCATTTCGATCCGTCTGTCTGTACACAAACTGAAAGATTGACAATAAAGTTGACTGAAGCTAATGCGCTAAAAGGCTGCATAAACTCCACTTTGCTAACACGATAGCAGCAGGTGTGAAGCTTCTTAAAGCTCTCCAGGCTTTCGCTAAACTTCCTGAGTTCAGAGGTCGCTTTGAGGTTATTGATCTCTGGCCAGAATCAGCTTCATAACTCACAGCTGCTGCACCCTTTCCCTCTGCATGCTGGCCCAATGAAGACCCACCGCCAGAGAGAGAGCCTGCGGCGCCACATGTTCCAGTATTATTGATCCGGCTTACCACGGACATTCAGGAACACGTGTTATCTGGAACTTGTTCGTGTTATTGCTAAAGAGCCTAATAGTGCATCATAAAAGTAAGGCAACAAGGAAATGTGGAGAGAAGGAGGATTAACCAATCAAATGCCAGCTGTTTCTTTAGTCGACTTATCCGTGAAATCATGCAAACATTTCAGAAAATGCGGTTTTAAGCCTCTAATGCTCAGATTGGCTGCTTCTCTGTTTTATGTCACATCAAAGTGAATAGATCTGGGCTTTGGACTTACAGAACATTGACATGCATCCCCTTGGATACGGAGGAACTGGGATGTATCACTATTTTATAACCACATCCGGCATCTTTGAAATGATGTTTCTTTACTGGCAATGTGCGAGCAGCGGTTGTATATTTCCGCTAAGTGAAAGAAATACGTCCACTATAATTACATCAACTCTCATGAAACACAAAGCCATGACACATCGTTACGTTATCTGGCCACGTGACAATTTGTCAGCGTGGGCATCTGAGGTAGGGATGCCAGCGATTATTCGATTATTCGAATATTCGTTACAGTCTCCATAATCGAATATTATTTTTAAAAATCGATTTTATTTATATATATTTTTTTTAATTATTTATGTTTTTGTTTTTTTTCGAAAAATCGATTATTATTATCGGTCGAATCGGTCGAATAATCGATTATTATTCGCCAGGGCTGCCGAATAATCGATTTTGATCATGGTCAGTTTCTGGCAACCCTAATCTGAGGCTGCTTCGTGTCTCTCTGATCGGTTTGATTGGTCGCACACGAGTGCAGAAACAGCTATGAGTGGTTGGCATGACGACAACATGTAAACAGAGTAACCATTTCTTGCAGTTTTAGCTGCACAGGTCAATCTCACCTCGCTACCCGTCATCCTAGCTTTCAGAATTTGGTGAAAGCTCAAAAGAAGTCCAACTAGAATCAAGCTGCTGCATGACAACGTGTAATAAACCACAGCTTGATTAAAAGCCGAGTCGACACATCTGCATCTTGATATGTGGAGGAGAAGAAAGCAGAGGGATACTTGCTATTGGAGGGAAAGGAAAGGAGGTGGGGCGATGTGAAAGTGCCCGAACACATGATCAGGCCTGCCACAATATTTACTTCCAATCCTCTCCAGACTGAAAGAAAACACATCCCCACAAGCTTTCATCTCCACGAGCCAACGCGACCAGAGAAGACCGTAAATCTGAGACAAATGTGAGGACGAACGAGCGCCGAGAGACAACAGTGTGTATGAGTCATCGAACGCAGCGTCACACACACACACACACACACACACACACACACACACACACACACACACACACACACACACACACACACACACACACACACACACACACACACACACACACACACACACACACACACACACACACACACACACACACACACACACACACACACACACACACACACTTTGAGAGGATCCCCAGGCGTCTGGACCGCTGACCACAGGCAGAAGAACCATCTATTACACGGGTCCGTCTCTAAGCAGTGCCGGTGAAGCCGGGTACGGCCCGGGTACGGTCCGTGTTCATCCCCACACCGTGCCGTCGTCATGGTTTCACTGAACCACCGTCTGGACCCACATCAGAACCGTCGTGTTCCACGGGGTCAGGCGAGCGTCAGCAGATCCCACCGTGATGTAAACGCGGCGAGACATTTCCACGTCACTTATCGGGGAACAATTGAGAGTGACGGGGGGGGAAGCCTTAAACCAGCGCACGTCCGCTCCACTCCATCGTGATCGGCAGAGGAGGCCAACTATCTGCCGCTGCACACACTCTGCATCTCCAAGCATGCTCAATATGTGCAGTGTGTGTCCTTCAACACGAGAAACACACAACTGTCCGCACACACACACTGATGATGGATGTCTCTGCAGGGTTCTTTTCATTCTGCTGCTAAAGTGTAAACAGCTTTTAACGACTTTAAGATGTGTGTCCAACGCTTACAACAACGATATGAATACACACAATACGCTACACGTGTACACTCGGTTTTCACTGTACATGTACTCAAGTACTGTGCTTAAGTACTAATATTAGGACACTTGTACTTGAGTATTTCCATGTTGTGCTACTTCCACTACAGTTCAGAGGTACATGGTGTACTTCTCCTCCACTACGTGTATTAATACCTTTAGTTACTTCACAGATGTGGATGAAGGATGTGAAATCTAACCAAGTGTTGAATCAGACTTTAGTTCCACCTGGAGTAAATCCACCAGCTACCCTGCAGTCTACAAAGTACTTCAGACTAGCTGCACCTCCACCAGCTACCCTGCAGTCTACAAAGTACTTCAGACTAGCTGCACCTTCACCAGCTACCCTGCAGTCTACAAAGTACTTCAGACTAGCTGCACCTTCACCAGCTACCCTGCAGTCTACAAAGTACTTCAGACTAGCTGCACCTCCTCCAGCTACCCTGCAGTCTACAAAGTACTTCAGACTAGCTGCACCTCCTCCAGCTACCCTGCAGTCTACAAAGTACTTCAGACTAGCTGCACCTTCACCAGCTACCCTGCAGTCTACAAAGTACTTCAGACTAGCTGCACCTCCACCAGCTACCCTGCAGTCTACAAAGTACTTCAGACTAGCTGCACCTTCACCAGCTACCCTGCAGTCTACAAAGTACTTCAGACTAGCTGCACCTCCACCAGCTACCCTGCAGTCTACAAAGTACTTCAGACTAGCTGCACCTCCACCAGCTACCCTGCAGTCTACAAAGTACTTCAGACTAGCTGCACCTCCACCAGCTACCCTGCAGTCTACAAAGTACTTCAGACTAGCTGCACCTCCACCAGCTACCCTGCAGTCTACAAAGTACTTCAGACTAGCTGCACCTCCACCAGCTACCCTGCAGTCTACAAAGTACTTCAGACTAGCTGCACCTTCACCAGCTACCCTGCAGTCTACAAAGTACTTCAGACTAGCTGCACCTTCACCAGCTACCCTGCAGTCTACAAAGTACTTCAGACTAGCTGCACCTTCACCAGCTACCCTGCAGTCTACAAAGTACTTCAGACTAGCTGCACCTCCACCAGCTACCCTGCAGTCTACAAAGTACTTCAGACTAGCTGCACCTCCACCAGCTCTGAGAACACTTTCATGATCAATCATTATAAAACATATCATATATATTATTCTGAAATCTGCACAACGAATACTTTCACTGTCTTTCACTATATTTAGATGAGAATACTTTTCTACTTTTACTTGAGGAGCATTTTGAATGCAAGAATTTTACTGTGCCACAGTATTCCTACACTCTGGTACTTCTACTTTTACTAAGTACAAGATCTGAGTACTTCTACTTTTACTCAAGTACAAGATCTGAGTACTTCTACTTTTACTCAAGTACAAAACCTGAGTACTTCTACTTTTACTCAAGTGCAAGACCTGAGTACTTCTACTTTTACTCAAGTACAAGACCTGAGTACTTCTACTTTTACTCAAGTACAAGACCTGAGTACTTCTACTTTTACTCAAGTACAAGATCTGCGTATTTCTACTTTTACTCAAGTACAAGACCTGAGTACTTCTACTTTTACTCAAGTACAAGACCTGAGTACTTCTACTTTTACTCAAGTACAAGATCTGCGTATTTCTACTTTTACTCAAGTACAAGATCTGAGTACTTCTACTTTTACTCAAGTACAAGACCTGAGTACTTCTACTTTTACTCAAGTACAAGATCTGAGTACTTCTACTTTTACTCAAGTACAAGACCTGAGTACTTCTACTTTTACTTGAGGAGAATTTTGAATGCAGGAATTTTACTCTTACAGAGTATTCATACACTCTGGTACTTCTACTTTTACTCAAGTACAAGACCTGAGTACTTCTACTTTTACTCAAGTACAAGACCTGAGTACTTCTACTTTTACTAAGTACAAGATCTGAGTACTTCTACTTTTACTCAAGTACAAGACCTGAGTACTTCTACTTTTACTAAGTACAAGATCTGAGTACTTCTACTTTTACTCAAGTACAAGACCTGAGTACTTCTACTTTTACTCAAGTGCAAGACCTGAGTACTTCTACTTTTACTCAAGTACAAGACCTGAGTACTTCTACTTTTACTCAAGTACAAGACCTGAGTACTTCTACTTTTACTAAGTACAAGATCTGAGTACTTCTACTTTTACTCAAGTACAAGATCTGAGTACTTCTACTTTTACTTAAGTACAAGACCTGAGTACTTCTACTTTTACTCAAGTACAAGACCTGAGTACTTCTACTTTTACTCAAGTACAAGATCTGAGTACTTCTACTTTTACTCAAGTACAAGACCTGAGTACTTCTACTTTTACTCAAGTACAAGACCTGAGTACTTCTACTTTTACTCAAGTACAAGATCTGCGTATTTCTACTTTTACTCAAGTACAAGACCTGAGTACTTCTACTTTTACTCAAGTACAAGACCTGAGTACTTCTACTTTTACTCAAGTACAAGATCTGCGTATTTCTACTTTTACTCAAGTACAAGACCTGAGTACTTCTACTTTTACTCAAGTACAAGACCTGAGTACTTCTACTTTTACTTGAGGAGAATTTTGAATGCAGGAATTTTACTCTTACAGAGTATTCATACACTCTGGTACTTCTACTTTTACTCAAGTACAAGACCTGAGTACTTCTACTTTTACTCAAGTACAAGACCTGAGTACTTCTACTTTTACTCAAGTACAATATCTGAGTACTTCTACTTTTACTCAAGTACAAGACCTGAGTACTTCTACTTTTACTCAAGTACAAGACCTGAGTACTTCTACTTTTACACAAGTAGCCGACAAGACCTGAGTACTTCTACTTTTACTCAAGTACAAGACCTGAGTACTTCTACTTTTACTCAAGTACAAGACCTGAGTACTTCTACTTTTACTCAAGTACAAGATCTGCGTATTTCTACTTTTACTCAAGTACAAGACCTGAGTACTTCTACTTTTACTTAAGTACAAGATCTGAGTACTTCTACTTTTACTCAAGTACAAGACCTGAGTACTTCTACTTTTACTCAAGTACAAGACCTGAGTACTTCTACTTTTACTTAAGTACAAGATCTGAGTACTTCTACTTTTACTCAAGTACAAGACCTGAGTACTTCTACTTTTACTCAAGTACAAGACCTGAGTACTTCTACTTTTACTCAAGTACAAGATCTGCGTATTTCTACTTTTACTCAAGTACAAGACCTGAGTACTTCTACTTGTACTCAAGTACAAGACCTGAGTACTTCTACTTTTACTTAAGTACAAGATCTGAGTACTTCTACTTTTACTCAAGTACAAGACCTGAGTACTTCTACTTTTACTCAAGTACAAGACCTGAGTACTTCTACTTTTACTCAAGTACAAGACCTGAGTACTTCTACTTTTACTCAAGTACAAGACCTGAGTACTTCTACTTTTACTCAAGTACAAGACCTGCGTACTTCTACTTTTACACAAGTAGCCGACAAGACCTGAGTACTTCTACTTTTACTCAAGTACAAGACCTGAGTACTTCTACTTTTACTCAAGTACAAGACCTGAGTACTTCTACTTTTACTCAAGTACAAGATCTGCGTATTTCTACTTTTACTCAAGTACAAGACCCTGAGTACTTCTACTTTTACTCAAGTACAAGATCTGAGTACTTCTACTTTTACTCAAGTACAAGACCTGAGTACTTCTACTTTTACTCAAGTACAAGACCTGAGTACTTCTACTTTTACTTAAGTACAAGATCTGAGTACTTCTACTTTTACTCAAGTACAAGACCTGAGTACTTCTACTTTTACTCAAGTACAAGACCTGAGTACTTCTACTTTTACTCAAGTACAAGACCTGAGTACTTCTACTTTTACTTAAGTACAAGATCTGAGTACTTCTACTTTTACTCAAGTACAAGACCTGAGTACTTCTACTTTTACTCAAGTACAAGATCTGCGTATTTCTACTTTTACTCAAGTACAAGACCTGAGTACTTCTACTTTTACTTGAGGAGAATTTTGAATGCAGGAATTTTACTCTTACAGAGTATTCATACACTCTGGTACTTCTACTTTTACTCAAGTACAAGACCTCAGTACTTCTACTTTTACTCAAGTACAAGACCTGAGTACTTCTACTTTTACTCAAGTACAATATCTGAGTACTTCTACTTTTACTCAAGTACAAGACCTGAGTACTTCTACTTTTACTCAAGTACAAGACCTGCGTACTTCTACTTTTACACAAGTAGCCGACAAGACCTGAGTACTTCTACTTTTACTCAAGTACAAGACCTGAGTACTTCTACTTTTACTCAAGTACAAGACCTGAGTACTTCTACTTTTACTCAAGTACAAGATCTGCGTATTTCTACTTTTACTCAAGTACAAGATCCTGAGTACTTCTACTTTTACTCAAGTACAAGATCTGAGTACTTCTACTTTTACTCAAGTACAAGACCTGAGTACTTCTACTTTTACTCAAGTACAAGATCTGAGTACTTCTACTTTTACTTAAGTACAAGATCTGAGTACTTCTACTTTTACTCAAGTACAAGACCTGAGTACTTCTACTTTTACTCAAGTACAAGACCTGAGTACTTCTACTTTTACTCAAGTACAAGATCTGAGTACTTCTACTTTTACTCAAGTACAAGATCTGAGTACTTCTACTTTTACTCAAGTACAAGACCTGAGTACTTCTACTTTTACTTGAGGAGAATTTTGAATGCAGGAATTTTACTCTTACAGAGTATTCATACACTCTGGTACTTCTACTTTTACTCAAGTACAAGACCTGAGTACTTCTACTTTTACTCAAGTACAAGACCTGAGTACTTCTACTTTTACTCAAGTACAAGACCTGAGTACTTCTACTTTTACTCAAGTACAAGACCTGAGTACTTCTACTTTTACTCAAGTACAAGACCTGAGTACTTCTACTTTTACACAAGTAGCCGACAAGACCTGAGTACTTCTACTTTTACTCAAGTACAAGACCTGAGTACTTCTACTTTTACTCAAGTACAAGACCTGAGTACTTCTACTTTTACTCAAGTACAAGATCTGCGTATTTCTACTTTTACTCAAGTACAAGACCTGAGTACTTCTACTTTTACTCAAGTACAAGATCTGAGTACTTCTACTTTTACTCAAGTACAAGACCTGAGTACTTCTACTTTTACTCAAGTACAAGACCTGAGTACTTCTACTTTTACTCAAGTACAAGACCTGAGTACTTCTACTTTTACTCAAGTACAAGACCTGAGTACTTCTACTTTTACTCAAGTACAAGACCTGAGTACTTATACTTTTACTCAAGTACAAGATCTGAGTAGTTCTACTTTTACTCAAGTACAAGACCTGAGTACTTCTACTTTTACTCAAGTACAAGACCTGAGTACTTCTACTTTTACTCAAGTACAAGATCTGCGTATTTCTACTTTTACTCAAGTACAAGACCTGAGTACTTCTACTTTTACTCAAGTACAAGACCTGAGTACTTCTACTTTTACTTGAGGAGAATTTTGAATGCAGGAATTTTACTCTTACAGAGTATTCATACACTCTGGTACTTCTACTTTTACTCAAGTACAAGACCTCAGTACTTCTACTTTTACTCAAGTACAAGACCTCAGTACTTCTACTTTTACTTAAGTACAAGATCTGAGTACTTCTACTTTTACTCAAGTACAAGACCTGAGTACTTCTACTTTTACTTGAGGAGAATTTTGAATGCAGGAATTTTACTCTTACAGAGTATTCATACACTCTGGTACTTCTACTTTTACTCAAGTACAAGACCTCAGTACTTCTACTTTTACTCAAGTACAAGACCTCAGTACTTCTACTTTTACTTAAGTACAAGATCTGAGTACTTCTACTTTTACTCAAGTACAAGACCTGAGTACTTCTACTTTTACTTGAGGAGAATTTTGAATGCAGGAATTTTACTCTTACAGAGTATTCATACACTCTGGTACTTCTACTTTTACTCAAGTACAAGACCTCAGTACTTCTACTTTTACTCAAGTACAAGACCTGAGTACTTCTACTTTTACTCAAGTACAAGACCTGAGTACTTCTACTTTTACTCAAGTACAAGATCTGCGTATTTCTACTTTTACTCAAGTACAAGACCTGAGTACTTCTACTTGTACTCAAGTACAAGACCTGAGTACTTCTACTTTTACTTAAGTACAAGACCTGAGTACTTCTTTTACTCAAGTACAAGACCTGAGTACTTCTACTTTTACTCAAGTACAAGACCTGAGTACTTCTACTTTTACTCAAGTACAAGACCTGAGTACTTCTACTTTTACTCAAGTACAAGACCTGAGTACTTCTACTTTTACTCAAGTACAAGACCTGCGTACTTCTACTTTTACACAAGTAGCCGACAAGACCTGAGTACTTCTACTTTTACTCAAGTACAAGACCTGAGTACTTCTACTTTTACTCAAGTACAAGACCTGAGTACTTCTACTTTTACTCAAGTACAAGATCTGCGTATTTCTACTTTTACTCAAGTACAAGACCCGAGTACTTCTACTTTTACTCAAGTACAAGATCTGAGTACTTCTACTTTTACTCAAGTACAAGACCTGAGTACTTCTACTTTTACTCAAGTACAAGACCTGAGTACTTCTACTTTTACTTAAGTACAAGATCTGAGTACTTCTACTTTTACTCAAGTACAAGACCTGAGTACTTCTACTTTTACTCAAGTACAAGACCTGAGTACTTCTACTTTTACTTAAGTACAAGATCTGAGTACTTCTACTTTTACTCAAGTACAAGACCTGAGTACTTCTACTTTTACTCAAGTACAAGATCTGCGTATTTCTACTTTTACTCAAGTACAAGACCTGAGTACTTCTACTTTTACTCAAGTACAAGACCTGAGTACTTCTACTTTTACTCAAGTACAAGATCTGCGTATTTCTACTTTTACTCAAGTACAAGACCTGAGTACTTCTACTTTTACTCAAGTACAAGACCTGAGTACTTCTACTTTTACTTGAGGAGAATTTTGAATGCAGGAATTTTACTCTTACAGAGTATTCATACACTCTGGTACTTCTACTTTTACTCAAGTACAAGACCTCAGTACTTCTACTTTTACTCAAGTACAAGACCTGAGTACTTCTACTTTTACTCAAGTACAATATCTGAGTACTTCTACTTTTACTCAAGTACAAGACCTGAGTACTTCTACTTTTACTCAAGTACAAGACCTGAGTACTTCTACTTTTACTCAAGTACAAGATCTGCGTATTTCTACTTTTACTCAAGTACAAGACCTGAGTACTTCTACTTTTACTCAAGTACAAGACCTGAGTACTTCTACTTTTACTCAAGTACAAGACCTGAGTACTTCTACTTTTACTCAAGTACAAGATCTGCGTATTTCTACTTTTACTCAAGTACAAGACCTGAGTACTTCTACTTTTACTCAAGTACAAGATCTGAGTACTTCTACTTTTACTCAAGTACAAGACCTGAGTACTTCTACTTTTACTCAAGTACAAGACCTGAGTACTTCTACTTTTACTCAAGTACAAGACCTGAGTACTTCTACTTTTACTTAAGTACAAGATCTGAGTACTTCTACTTTTACTCAAGTACAAGACCTGAGTACTTCTACTTTTACTCAAGTACAAGACCTGAGTACTTCTACTTTTACTCAAGTACAAGACCTGAGTACTTCTACTTTTACTTAAGTACAAGATCTGAGTACTTCTACTTTTACTCAAGTACAAGACCTGAGTACTTCTACTTTTACTTGAGGAGAATTTTGAATGCAGGAATTTTACTCTTACAGAGTATTCATACACTCTGGTACTTCTACTTTTACTCAAGTACAAGACCTCAGTACTTCTACTTTTACTCAAGTACAAGACCTGAGTACTTCTACTTTTACTCAAGTACAATATCTGAGTACTTCTACTTTTACTCAAGTACAAGACCTGAGTACTTCTACTTTTACTCAAGTACAAGACCTGCGTACTTCTACTTTTACACAAGTAGCCGACAAGACCTGAGTACTTCTACTTTTACTCAAGTACAAGACCTGAGTACTTCTACTTTTACTCAAGTACAAGACCTGAGTACTTCTACTTTTACTCAAGTACAAGATCTGCGTATTTCTACTTTTACTCAAGTACAAGACCTGAGTACTTCTACTTTTACTCAAGTACAAGATCTGAGTACTTCTACTTTTACTCAAGTACAAGACCTGAGTACTTCTACTTTTACTCAAGTACAAGACCTGAGTACTTCTACTTTTACTTAAGTACAAGATCTGAGTACTTCTACTTTTACTCAAGTACAAGACCTGAGTACTTCTACTTTTACTCAAGTACAAGACCTGAGTACTTCTACTTTTACTCAAGTACAAGACCTGAGTACTTCTACTTTTACTTAAGTACAAGATCTGAGTACTTCTACTTTTACTCAAGTACAAGACCTGAGTACTTCTACTTTTACTTGAGGAGAATTTTGAATGCAGGAATTTTACTCTTACAGAGTATTCATACACTCTGGTACTTCTACTTTTACTCAAGTACAAGACCTGAGTACTTCTACTTTTACTCAAGTACAAGACCTGAGTACTTCTACTTTTACTCAAGTACAAGACCTGAGTACTTCTACTTTTACTCAAGTACAAGACCTGAGTACTTCTACTTTTACTCAAGTACAAGACCTGCGTACTTCTACTTTTACACAAGTAGCCGACAAGACCTGAGTACTTCTACTTTTACTCAAGTACAAGACCTGAGTACTTCTACTTTTACTCAAGTACAAGACCTGAGTACTTCTACTTTTACTCAAGTACAAGATCTGCGTATTTCTACTTTTACTCAAGTACAAGACCTGAGTACTTCTACTTTTACTCAAGTACAAGATCTGAGTACTTCTACTTTTACTCAAGTACAAGACCTGAGTACTTCTACTTTTACTCAAGTACAAGACCTGAGTACTTCTACTTTTACTCAAGTACAAGACCTGAGTACTTCTACTTTTACTCAAGTACAAGACCTGAGTACTTCTACTTTTACTCAAGTACAAGACCTGAGTACTTATACTTTTACTCAAGTACAAGATCTGAGTAGTTCTACTTTTACTCAAGTACAAGACCTGAGTACTTCTACTTTTACACAAGTAGCCGACAAGACCTGAGTACTTCTACTTTTACTCAAACACAATATCTGAGTACTTCTCCCACCTCTTCATGTACATGTACACTAGATTTGTATTTCACATGTGCAGTATGATGGATGTGTATTTCTTAATCTACACAGAGAACGCAGAATAATGAGAGTTAGCCAACAGAAGTCTTCAAATGTATCTGAACTTTTACTGTAACAGAGTAAAAATCCATTGCAAACAAACAAACAAACCAGCAAACAAACAAA